>NW_027438703.1:0-46000 GCF_000715075.1 Nicotiana tabacum | reverse complement strand
ATGTCGATTTAGCGGTCAATTTCTGCGATCGCATAACCATTTCGCGCGCCGCACTTTGGTAGCACAGTAATCCTTAGACTTTTAAGAAGGAAGGTTCGGACTTTTTGTATTGAATAGTGCCTGGTGATTTAAAGGAAAATGTTGGGCAGAAGTAGGCATTTCTGTGCCCCGTTCTGCGGCCGCAGAACCTCTCTGTGGACCGCAGAATGGTCACAGAGTGAGGCAATTTTCTGAGGCATTTTTGATGTCGATTTCGCGGCTATTTTTGCGTTCTCGTAACTGTTTCGCGAGCCGCACTTTGGTCGCATAGTCATCCTTAGACTTTTGCAAAGGGAGTTTCAGACTTTTTGGATTGAATAGTGCCTGGTGATTTAAAGGAAAATGTTGGGCATAAGTAGGCATTTCAGTGGCCCGTTCTGCGGCAGCAGAACCTCTCTGCGGACCGTAGAATGGTCGCAGAGTGAGGCAGTTTTCCGGGTCATTTTTATTGTCGATTTCGAGGTCAATTTCTGCCATCGCATAACCATTTCGCGGGCCGCACTTTGGTCGTACAGTAACCCTTAGACTTTTAAGAAGGAAGGTTCGGACTTTTTGGATTGAATAGTGCCTGGTGATTTAAAGGAAAATGTTGGGCAGAAGTAGGCATTTCAGTGGCCCGTTCTGCGGCCGCAGAACCTCTCTGCAGACCGTAGAATGGTCGCAAAGTGAAGTAGTTTTCTGGGACATTTTTTATGTCGATTTCGCGGCTATTTCAGCCATCGCATAACCGTTTCGCGGGCCGCACTTTGGTCGCACAGTCATCCTAAAACTTTTACGAAATGAGGTTCGGACTTTTTGGATTGAATAGTGCCTGGTGAATTAAAGGAAAATGTTGGGCAGAAGTAGGCATTTCTGTGCCCCGTTCTGCGGCCGCAGAACCTCTCTGTGGACCGCAAAATGGTCGCAGAGTGAGGCAATTTTCTGGGGCGTTATTGATGTCGATTTTGCGGCTATTTTTGCGTTCGCGTAACCGTTTCGCGAGCCGCACTTTGGTTGCATAGTCATCCATAGACTTTGGCAAAAGGGAGTTTCAGACTTTTTGGATTGAATAGTGCCTGGTGATTTAAAGGAAAATGTTGGGCAGAAGTAGGCATTTCAGTGGCCTGTTCTGCGGCCGCAGAACCTCTCTGCGGACCGTAGAATGGTCGCAGTGTGAGGCAGTTTTCTGGGGCATTTTTATTGTCGATTTCGCAACTATTTCTGCGATTGCATAACCGTTTCGCGGGCCGCACTTTGGTCGCACAGTCATCCTTAGACTTTTAAGAAGGAAGGTTCGGACTTTTTGGATTGAATAGTTCCTGGTGATTTAAAGGAAAATGTTGGGTAGAAGTAGGCATTTCAGTGGCCCGTTCTGCGGCCGCAGAACCTCTCTGCGGACCGTAGAATGGTCGCAAAGTAAGGCAGTTTTCTGGGGCATTTTTGATGTCAATTTTGCGGCTATTTCTGCGATCGCATAACCGTTTCGCGGTCCGCACTTCGGTCGCACAGTCATTCTTAAACTTTTACAAAGGGAGGTTCGGACTTTTTGTATTGAATAGTGCCTGCTGATTTAAAGGAAAATGTTGGGCAGAAGTAGGCATTTCTGTGCTCCGTTCTGCGGCCGCAAAACCACTCTATGGACCGTAGAATGGTCGCAGAGTGAGGTAGTTTTCTGGGGCATTTTTATTGTCGATTTTGCGACTATTTCTACGATTGCATAACCGTTTCGCTGGCCGAACTTTGGTCACACAGACATCCTTAGACTTTTACGAAGGAAGGTTCGGACTTTTTGGATTGAATAGTGCCTGGTGATTTAAAGGAAATTGGTGGGCAGAAGTAGGCATTTCAGTGGCCCGTTCTGCGGCCGCAGAACCTCTCTGCGGACCGTAGAATGGTTACAAAGTGAGGCAGTTTTCTGGGGCGTTTTTGATGTCAATTTCGCGGCTATTTCTGTGATCGCATAACCGTTTCGCGGGCCGCACATTGGTCGCATAGTCATCCTTTGACTTTTACGAAGGGAGGTTCGGACTTTTTGGAATGAATAATGCCTGGTGATTTAAAGGAAAATGTTGGGCAGAAATAGGCATTCCTATGCCCCGTTCTGCGGCCGTAGAACCACTCTACGGACTGAAGAATGGTCGCAGTGTGAGGCAGTTTTCTGGGGCGTTTTAGATGTCGATTTCGCGGCTATTTCTGCGTTCGCGTAACCATTTCGCGAGCCGCACTTTGGTCGCATATTCATCCTTAGACTTTTGCAAAGGGAGTTTCAAACTTTTTGGATTGAATAGTGCCTGGTGATTTAAAGGAAAATGTTGGGCAGAAGTAGGCATTTTTGTGCCCCGTTCTGCGGTCGTAGAACCAATCTACGGACCGCAGATTGGTCGCGGAGTGAGGCAGTTTTCTCGGGCTTTTTTGATGTCGATTTCGCGGTCAATTTCTTCTATCGCATAACCGTTTTGCTGGCCGCATTTTGGTCACACAGTCATCCTTAGACTTTTACGAAGGAAGGTTCAGACTTTTTGGATTGAATAGTGCCTGGTGATTTAAAGGAAAATGGTGGGCAGAAGTAGGCATTTCAGTGGCCCGTTCTGTGGCCGGAGAACCTCTCTGCGGACCGTAGAATGGTCGTAGAGTGAGGCAGTTTTCTGGGGCATTTTTATTGTCAACTTCGCGGCTATTTCTGCGATCGCATAACCATTTCGCATGCAGCACTTTGGTCGCACAGTCATCCTTAGACTTTTACGAAGGGAGGTTCGGACTTTTTGGATTGAATAGTGCCTGGTGATTTAAAGGAAAATGTTGGGCAGAAGTAGGCATTTCTGTGCCCCGTTCTGCGGCCGCAGAACCACTCTACGGACCGCATATTGGTCGCGGAGTGAGGCAGTTTTCTGGGGCTTTTTTGATGTCGATTTCGCGGTCAATTTCTGTGATCGCATAACCGTTTCGCGGGCCGCACTTTGGTCGCACAGTCATCCTTAAACTTTTACGAAGGAAGGTTCAGACTTTTTGGATTGAATAGTGCCTGGTGATTTAAAGGAAAATGTTGGGCAGAAGTAGGCATTTCAGTGGACCGTTCTGCGGCCGCAGAACCTCACTGCGGACCGTAAAATGGTCGCAGAGTGAGGCAGTTTTCTGGGGCATTTTTATTGTCGATTTCGTGGCTACTTCTGCGATTGCATAACCGTTTCAAGGGCTGCACTTTGGTCGCACATTCATCCTTAGACTTTTACGAAGGGAGGTTCGGACTTTTTGGATTGAATAGTGCCTGGTGATTTAAAGGAAAATGTTGGGCAGAAGTAGGCATTTCTGTGCCCCGTTCTGCGGTCGCAGAACCACTCTACGGACCGCATATTGGTCGCGGAGTGAGGCAGTTTTCTGGGGCTTTTTTGATGTCGATTTCGCGGCTATTTTTGCGTTCGCGTAACCGTTTCGCGGGCCGCACTTTGGTCGCACAGTCATCCATAGACTTTTGCGAAGGGAGGTTCAGACTTTTTGGATTGAATAGTGTCTGGTGATTTAAAGGAAAATGTTGGGCAGAAGTAGACATTTCTGCGCCCCGTGCTGCGGCCGCAGAACCACTCTACGGACCGCATATTGGTCGCGGAATGAGGCAGTTTTCTGGGGCTTTTTTTATGTCGATTTTGATGTCAATTTCTGCGATCGCATAACCGTTTCGCGGGCACCACTTTGGTCACACAGTCATCCTTAGACTTTTGCGAAGGGAGGTTCGGACTTTTTGGATTGAATAGTATCTGGTGATTTAAAGGAAAACGTTGGGCAGAAGTAGGCATTTCTGTGCCCCGTTCTGCGGCCGCAGAACCTCTATGTGGACCGCAGAATGGTCATAGAGTGAGGCAGTTTTCTGAGGCATTTTTGATGTCGATTTCGCGGCTATTTTTGCGTTCGCGTAACCGTTTCGCGAGCCGCACTTTGGTCGCATAGTCATCCTTAGACGTTGGTAAAGGGAGTTTCAGACTTTTTGGATTGAATAGTGCCTGGTGATTTAAAGGAAAATATTGGGCAGAAGTAGGCATTTCAGTGGTCCGTTCTACGGCCGCAGAACCTCTCTGCGGACCGTAGAATGGTCGTAGAGTGAGGCAGTTTTCTGCGGCATTTTTATTGTCGATTTCGCGGCTATTTCTGCGATCGCATAACCGTTTCGCGGGCCGCACTTTGGTCGCACAGTCATCCTTAGACTTTTACGAAGGGAGGTTCGGACCTTTTGGATTGAATAGTGCCTGGTGATTTAAAGGAAAATGTTGGGCAGAAGTAGGCATTTCTGTGCCCCGTTCTACGGCCGCAGAACCTCTCTGTGGACCGCAGAATGGTCACAGAGTGAGGCAGTTTTCTGAGGCATTTTTGATGTCGATTTCGCGGCTATTTTTGCGTTCTCGTAACTGTTTCGCGAGCCGCACTTTAGTCGCATAGTCATCCTTAGACTTTTGCAAAGGGAGTTTCAGACTTTTTGGATTGAATAGTGCCTAGTGATTTAAAGGAAAATGGTGGGCATAAGTAGGCATTTCAGTGGCCCGTTCTGCGGCAGCAGAACCTCTCTGCGGACCGTAGAATGGTCGCAGAGTGAGGCAGTTTTCCGGGTCATTTTTATTGTCGATTTCGAGGTCAATTTCTGCCATCGCATAACCATTTCGCGGGCCGCACTTTGGTCGTACAGTAACCCTTAGACTTTTAAGAAGGAAGGTTCGGACTTTTTGGATTGAATAGTGCCTGGTGATTTAAAGGAAAATGTTGGGCAGAAGTAGGCATTTCAGTGGCCCGTTCTGCGGCCGCAGAACCTCTCTGCAGACCGTAGAATGGTCGCAAAGTGAAGCAGTTTTCTGGGACATTTTTTATGTCGATTTCGCGGCTATTTTTGCCATCGCATAACCGTTTCGCGGGCCGCACTTTGGTCGCACAGTCATCCTAAGACTTTTACGAAATGAGGTTCGGACTTTTTGGATTGAATAGTGCCTGGTGAATTAAAGGAAAATGTTGGGCAGAAGTAGGCATTTCTGTGCCCCGTTCTGCGGCCGCAGAACCTCTCTGTGGACCGCAAAATGGTCGCAGAGTGAGGCAATTTTCTGGGGCGTTATTGATGTCGATTTTGCGGCTATTTTTGCGTTCGCGTAACCGTTTCGCGAGCCGCACTTTGGTTGCATAGTCATCCATAGACTTTGGCAAAAGGGAGTTTCAGACTTTTTGGATTGAATAGTGCCTGGTGATTTAAAGGAAAATGTTGGGCAGAAGTAGGCATTTCAGTGCCCTGTTCTGCGGCCGCAGAACCTCTCTGCCGACCGTAGAATGGTCGCAGAGTGAGGCAGTTTTCTGGGGCATTTTTATTGTCGATTTTGCGACTATTTCTGAGATTGCATAACCGTTTTGCGGGCCGCACTTTGGTCGCACAGTCATCCTTAGACTTTTAAGAAGGAAGGTTCGGACTTTTTGGATTGAATAGTTCCTGGTGATTTAAAGGAAAATGTTGGGTAGAAGTAGGCATTTCAGTGGCCCGTTCTGCGGCCGCAGAACCTCTCTGCGGACCGTAGAATGGTCGCAAAGTGAGGCAGTTTTCTGGGGCATTTTTGATGTCAATTTTGCGGCTATTTCTGCGATCGCATAACCGTTTCGCGGTCCGCACTTCGGTCGCACAGTCATTCTTAAACTTTTACAAAGGGAGGTTCGGACTTTTTGTATTGAATAGTGCCTGCTGATTTAAAGGAAAATGTTGGGCAGAAGTAGGCATTTCTGTGCCCCGTTCTGCGGCCGCAAAACCACTCTATGGACCGCAGAACGGTCGCAGAGTGAGGCAGTTTTCTGGGGCATTTTTATTGTCGATTTTGCGACTATTTCTACGATTGCATAACCGTTTCGCTGGCCGAACTTTGGTCACACAGACATCCTTAGACTTTTACGAAGGAAGGTTCGGACTTTTTGGATTGAATAGTGCCTGGTGATTTAAAGGAAATTGGTGGGCAGAAGTAGGCATTTCAGTGGCCCGTTCTGCGGCCGCAGAACCTCTCTGCGGACCGTATAATGGTTACAAAGTGAGGCAGTTTTCTGGGGCGTTTTTGATGTCAATTTCGCGGCTATTTCTGCGATCGCATAACCGTTTCGCGGGCCGCACATTGGTCGCATAGTCATCCTTTGACTTTTACGAAGGGAGGTTCGGACTTTTTGGAATGAATAATGCCTGGTGATTTAAAGGAAAATGTTGGGCAGAAATAGGCATTCTTATGCCCCGTTCTGCGGCCGTAGAACCACTCTACGGACTGAAGAATGGTCGCAGTGTGAGGCAGTTTTCTGGGGCGTTTTAGATGTCGATTTCGCGGCTATTTCTGCGTTCGCGTAACCATTTCGCGAGCCGCACTTTGGTCGCATATTCATCCTTAGACTTTTGCAAAGGGAGTTTCAGACTTTTTGGATTGAATAGTGCCTGGTGATTTAAAGGAAAATGTTGGGCAAAAGTAGGCATTTTTGTGCCCCGTTCTGCGGCTGTAGAACCAATCTACGGACCGCAGATTGGTCGCGGAGTGAGGCAGTTTTCTCGGGCTTTTTTGATGTCGATTTCGCGGTCAATTGCTGCTATCGCATAACCGTTTTGCTGGCCGCACTTTGGTCGCACAGTCATCCTTAGACTTTTACGAAGGAAGGTTCAGACTTTTTGGATTGAATAGTGCCTGGTGATTTAAAGGAAAATGTTGGGCAGAAGTAGGCATTTCAGTGGCCCATTCTGTGGCCGCAGAACCTCTCTGCGGACCGTAGAATGGTCGTAGAGTGAGGCAGTTTTCTGGGGCATTTTTATTGTCAACTTCGCGGCTATTTCTGCGATCGCATAACCATTTCGCGGGCGGCACTTTGGTCGCACAGTCATCCTTAGACTTTTACGAAGGGAGGTTCGGACTTTTTGGATTGAATAGTGCCTGGTGATTTAAAGGAAAATGTTGGGCAGAAGTAGGCATTTCTGTGCCCCGTTCTGCGACCGCAGAACCACTCTACGGACCGCATATTGGTCGCGGAGTGAGGCAGTTTTCTGGGGCTTTTTTGATGTCGATTTCGCGGTCAATTTCTGTGATCGCATAACCGTTTCGCGGGCCGCACTTTGGTCGCACAGTCATCCTTAAACTTTTACGAAGGAAGGTTCAGACTTTTTGGATTGAATAGTGCCTGGTGATTTAAAGGAAAATGTTGGGCAGAAGTAGGCATTTCAGTGGCCCGTTCTGCGGCCGCAGAACCTCACTGCGGACCGTAAAATGGTCGCAGAGTGAGGCAGTTTTCTGGGGCATTTTTATTGTCGATTTCGCGGCTACTTCTGCGATCGCATAACCGTTTCGCGGGCTGCACTTTGGTCGCACATTCATCCTTAGACTTTTACGAAGGGAGGTTCGGACTTTTTGGATTGAATAGTGCCTGGTGATTTAAAGGAAAATGTTGGGCAGAAGTAGGCATTTCTGTGCCCCGTTCTGCGGTCGCAGAACCACTCTACGGACCGCATATTGGTCGCGGAGTGAGGCAGTTTTATGGGGCTTTTTTGATGTCGATTTCGCGGCTATTTTTGCGTTCGCGTAACCGTTTCGCGGGCCGCACTTTGGTCGCACAGTCATCCATCGACTTTTGCGAAGGGAGGTTCAGACTTTTTGGATTGAATAGTGTCTGGTGATTTAAAGGAAAATGTTGGGCAGAAGTAGGCATTTCTGCGCCCCGTGCTGCGGCCGCAGAACCACTCTACGGACCGCATATTGGTCGCGGAATGAGGCAGTTTTCTGGGGCTTTTTTTATGTCGATTTTGATGTCAATTTCTGCGATCGCATAACCGTTTCGCGGGCACCACTTTGGTCACACAGTCATCCTTAGACTTTTGCGAAGGGAGGTTCGGACTTTTTGGATTGAATAGTATCTGGTGATTTAAAGGAAAACGTTGGGCAGAAGTAGGCATTTCTGTGCCCCGTTTTGCGGCCGCAGAACCTCTATGTGGACTGCAGAATGGTCATAGAGTGAGGCAGTTTTCTGAGGAATTTTTGATGTCGATTTCGCGGCTATTTTTGCGTTCGCGTAACCGTTTCGCAAGCCGCACTTTGGTCGCATAGTCATCCTTAGACTTTGCCAAAGGGAGTTTCAGACTTTTTGGATTGAATAGTGCCTGGTGATTTAAAGGAAAATATTGGGCAGAAGTAGGCATTTTAGTGGTCCGTTCTGCGGCCACAGAACCTCTCTGCGGACCGTAGAATGGTCGTAGAGTGAGGCAGTTTTCTGCGGCATTTTTATTGTCGATTTCGCGGCTATTTCTGCGATCGCATAACCGTTTCGCGGGCCGCACTTTGGTCGCACAGTCATCCTTAGACTTTTACGAAGGGAGGTTCGGACCTTTTGGATTGAATAGTGCCTGGTGATTTAAAGGAAAATGTTGGGCAGAAGTAGGCATTTCTGTGCCCCGTTCTACGGCCGCAGAACCAGTCTACGGACCGAAGAATGGTCGCGGAGTGATGCATTTTTCTGGGGCATTTTTAATTTCGATTTCCCGGCTATTTCTGCGATCGCATAACCGTTTCGCTGGCCGCACTTTGGTCACACAGTTATCCTTAGACTTTTACGAAGGAAGGTTCGGACTTTTTGGATTGAATAGTGCCTGGTGATTTAAAGGAAAATGTTGGGCAGAACTAGGCATTTCTGTGCCCCGTTCTGCGACCGCAGAACCACTCTACGGACCGCATATTGGTCGCGGAGTGAGGCAGTTTTCTGGGGCTTTTCTGATGTCGATTTCGCGGTCAATTTCTGCGATCGCATAACCGTTTCGCGGGCCGCACTTTGGTCGCACAGTCATCCTTAGACTTTTACGAAGGGAGGTTCCGACTTTTTGGATTGAATAGTGCCGGGTGATTTAAAGGAAAATGTTGGGCAGAAGTAGGCATTTCTGTGCCCCGTTCTGCGGCTGCAGAACCACTCTACGGACCGCATATTTGTCGCGAAGTGAGGCAGTTTTTTGGGGCTTTTTTGATGTCGATTTCGCGGTCAATTTCTGCGACCGCATAACCATTTTGCGGGCCGCACTTTGGTCGCACAGTCATCCTTAGACTTTTGCGAAGGGAGGTTCGGACTTTTTGGATTGAATAGTGTCTGGTGATTTACAGGAAAATGTTGGGCAGAAGTAGGCATTTCTGTGCCCCGTTCTGCGGCCGTAGAACCTCTCTATGGACGTGGAATGGTCACAGAGTGAGGCAGTTTTCTGAGGCATTTTTGATGTCGATTTCGCAGCTATTTTTGCGTTCGCGTAACCGTTTCGCGAGCCGCACTTTGGTCGCATAGTCATCCTTAAACTTTTGCAAAGGGAGTTTCAGACTTTTTGGATTGAATAGTGCCTGGTGATTTAAAGGAAAATGTTGGGCAGAAGTAGGCATTTCTGCGGCCGCAGAACCTCTCTGCAGACCGTAGAATGGTCGTAGAGTGAGGCAGTTTTCTGGGGCATTTTTATTGTCGATTTCGCGGCTATTTCTGCGTTCGCGCAACCGTTTCGCGAGCCGCACTTTGGTCGCATAGTCATCCTTAGACTTTTGCAAAGGGAGTTTCAAACTTTTTGGATTGAATAGTACCTGGTGATTTAAAGGAAAATGTTGGGCAGAAGTAGGCATTTCTGTGGCCCGTTCTGCGGCCGTAGAACCTCTCTGCGGACCGTAAAATGGTCGCAGAGTGAGGCAGTTTTCTGGGGCATTTTTATTGTCGATTTCGCGGCTATTTCTGCGATCGCATAACCGTTTCACGGGCCGCACTTTGGTCGCACAGTCATCCTTAGACTTTTACGAAGGGAGGTTTCGACTTTTTGGATTGAATAGTGCCGGGTGATTTAAAGGAAAATGTTGGGCAGAAGTAGGCATTTCTGTGCCCCGTTCTGCGGTCGCATAACCACTCTACTGACCGCATATTGGTCGCGGAGTGAGGCAGTTTTATGTGGCTTTTTTGATGTCGATTTCGCAGTCAATTTCTGCGATCGCATAACCGTTTTGCGAGCCGCACTTTGGTCGCACAGTCATCCTTAGACTTTTGCGAAGGGAGGTTCGGACTTTTTGGATTGAATAGTGTCTGGTGATTTAAAGGAAAACGTTGGGCAGAAGTAGGCATTTCTGTGCCCCGTTCTGCGGCCGCAGAACCTCTCTGCGGACCGCAGAATGGTCACAGAGTGAGCCAGTTTTCTAAGGCATTTTTGATGTCGATTTCGCGGCTATTTTTGCATTCGCGTAACCGTTTCGCGAGCCGCACTTTGGTCGCACAGTTATCCTTAGACTTTTATGAAGGGAGGTTCGGACTTTTTTGATTGAATAGTGCCTGGTTATTTGAAGGAAAATGTTGGGCAGAAATAGGCATTTCTGTGCCCCGTTCTGCGGCCGTAGAACCACTCTACGGACCGCAGAATGGTCGTAGTGTGAGGCAGTTTTCTGGGGCATTTTTGATGTCGATTTCGCGGTTATTTCTGCTATCGCATAACCGTTTCGCTGGCCGCACTTTGGTCGCACAGTCATCCTTAGACTTTTACGAATGAAGGTTCGGACTTTTTGGATTGAATAGTGCCGGGTGATTTAAAGGAAAATGTTGGGCAGAAGTAGGCATTTCTGTGCCCCGTTCTGCGGTCGCATAACCACTCTACGGACCGCATATTGGTCGCGGAGTGAGGCAGTTTTATGTGGCTTTGTTGATGTCGATTTCGCAGTCAATTTCTGCGATCGCATAACCGTTTTGCGAGCCGCACTTTGGTCGCACAGTCATCCTTAGACTTTTGCGAAGGGAGGTTCGGACTTTTTGGTTTGAATAGTGTCTGGTGATTTATAGGAAAACGTTGGGCAGAAGTAGGCATTTCTGTGCCCCGTTCTGCGGCCGCAGAACCTCTCTGCGGACCGCAGAATGGTCACAGAGTGAGGCAGTTTTCTAAGGCATTTTTTGATGTCGATTTCGCGGCTATTTTTGCGTTCGCGTAACCGTTTCGCGAGCCGCACTTTGGTCGCACAGTTATCCTTAGACTTTTACGAAGGGAGGTTCGGACTTTTTTGATTGAATAGTGCTTGGTTATTTGAAGGAAAATGTTGGGCAGAAATAGGCATTTCTGTGCCCCGTTCTGCGGCCGTAGAACCACTCTACGGACCGTAGAATGGTCGCAGTGTGAGGCAGTTTTCTGGGGCATTTTTGATGTCGATTTCGCGGTTATTTCTGCTATCGCATAACCGTTTCGCTGGCCGCACTTTGGTCGCACAGTCATCCTTAGACTTTTACGAATAAAGGTTCGGACTTTTTGGATTGAATAGTGCCTGGTGATTTAAAGGAAAATGTTGGGCAGAAGAAGGCATTTTTGTGCCCCGTTCTGCGGCCGAAGAACCAATCTACGGACCGCAGATTGGTCGCGGAGTGAGGCAGTTTTCTGGGGCTTTTTTGATGTCGATATCGCGGTCAATTTCTGCGATCGCATAACCGTTTCGCTGGCTGCACTTTGGTCGCACAGTCATCCTTAGACTTTTACGAAGGAAGGTTCGGATTTTTTGGATTGAATAGTGCCTGGTGATTTAAAGGAAAATGTTGGGCAGAAGTAGGCATTTTTGTGCCCCGTTCTGCGACCGCAAAACCACTCTACGGACCGCATATTGGTCGCGGAGTGAGGCAGTTTTCTGGGGCTTTTCTGATGTCGATTTCGCGGTCAATTTCTGCGATCGCATAACCGTTTTGCGGGCCGCACTTTGGTCGCACAGTCATCCTCAGACTTTTACGATGGGATGTTCGGACTTTTTGGATTGAATAGTGCCGGGTGATTTAAAGGAAAATGTTGGGCAGAAGTAGGCATTTCTGTGCCCCGTTCTGCGGCCGCATAACAACTCTACGGACCGCATATTGGTCGCGGAGTGAGGCAGTTTTCTGTGGCTTTTTTGATGTCGATTTCGCGGTCAATTTCTGCGATCGCATAACCGTTTTGCGGGCCGCACTTTGGTCGCACAGTCATCCTTAGACTTTTACGAAGGGAGGTTCGGAATTTTTGGATTGAATAGTGCCTGGTGATTTAAAGGAAAATGTTGGGCAGAAGTAGGCATTTCTGTGCCCCGTTCTGCGGCCGCAGAACCTCTCTGTGGACCGTAGAATGGTCACAGAGTGAGGCAGTTTTCTGAGGCATTTTTGATGTCAATTTTGCGGCTATTTCTGCGATCGCATAACCGTTTTGCGGGCCGCACTTTGGTCGCACAGTCATCCTTAGACTTTTACGAAGGGAGGTTCGGACTTTTTGGATTGAATAGTGTCTGGTGATTTAAAGGAAAACGTTGGGCAGAAGTAGGCATTTCTGTGCCCCGTTCTGCAGCCGCAGAACCTCTCTGTGGACCGCAGAATGGTCACAGAGTGAGCCAGTTTTCTAAGGCATTTTTGATGTCGATTTCGCGGCTATTTTTGCATTCGCGTAACCGTTTCGCGAGCCGCACTTTGGTCGCACAGTTATCCTTAGACTTTTACGAAGGGAGGTTCGGACTTTTTTGATTGAATAGTGCCTGGTTATTTGAAGGAAAATGTTGGGCAGAAATAGGCATTTCTGTGCCCCGTTCTGCGGCCGTAGAACCACTCTACGGACCGCAGAATGGTCGTAGTGTGAGGCAGTTTTCTGGGGCATTTTTGATGTCGATTTCGCGGTTATTTCTGCTATCGCATAACCGTTTCGCTGGCCGCACTTTGGTCGCACAGTCATCCTTAGACTTTTATGAATGAAGGTTCGGACTTTTTGGATTGAATAGTGCCGGGTGATTTAAAGGAAAATGTTGGGCAGAAGTAGGCATTTCTGTGCCCCGTTCTGCGGTCGCATAACCACTCTACGGACCGCATATTGGTCGCGGAGTGAGGCAGTTTTATGTGGCTTTGTTGATGTCGATTTCGCAGTCAATTTCTGCGATCGCATAACCGTTTTGCGAGCCGCACTTTGGTCGCACAGTCATCCTTACACTTTTGCGAAGGGAGGTGGACTTTTTGGTTTGAATAGTGTCTGGTGATTTAAAGGAAAACGTTGGGCAGAAGTAGGCATTTCTGTGCCCCGTTCTGCGGCCGCAGAACCTCTCTGCGGACAGCAGAATGGTCACAGAGTGAGGCAGTTTTCTAAGGCATTTTTGATGTCGATTTCGCGGCTATTTTTGCGTTCGCGTAACCGTTTCGCGAGCCGCACTTTGGTCGCACAGTTATCCTTAGACTTTTACGAAGGGAGGTTCGGACTTTTTTGATTGAATAGTGCCTGGTTATTTGAAGGAAAATGTTGGGCAGAAATAGGCATTTCTGTGCCCCGTTCTGCGGCCGTAGAACCACTCTACGGACCGCAGAATGGTCACAAAGTGAGGCAGTTTTCTGGGGCATTTTTGATGTCGATTTCGCGGCTATTTCTGCGATCGCATAACCGTTTCGCGGGCCGCACTTTGGTCGCACAGTCATCCTTAGACTTTTACGAAGGGAGGTTCGGACTTTTTGGATTGAATAGTGCCTGGTGATTTAAAGGAAAATGTTGGGCAGAAGTAGGCATTTCTGTGCCCCGTTCTGCGGCCGCAGAACCACTCTACGGACCGCAGAATGGTCGCAGAGTGAGGCAGTTTTCTGGGGCATTTTTGATGTCGATTTCGCGGTCAATTTCTGCAATCGCATAACCGTTTCGCTGGACGCACTTTCTTCACACAGTCATCCTTCGACTTTTGCGAAGGAAGGTTCGGACTTTTTGGATTGAATAGTGCCTGGGGATTTAAAGGAAAATGTTGGGCAGAAGTAGGCATTTCTGTGCCCCGTTCTGCGGCCGCATAACCACTCTACGGGCCGCATATTGGTCGCGGAGTGAGGCAGTTTTCTTGGGCTTTATTGATGTCGATTTCGCGGTCAATTTCTGCGATCGCATAACCGTTTTGCGGGCCGCACTTTGGTCGCACAGTCATCCTTAGACTTTTGCGAAGGGAGGTTCGGACTTTTTGGATTGAATAGTGTCTGGTGATTTAAAGGAAAATGTTGGGCAGAAGTAGGCATTTCTGTGCCCCGTTCTGTGGCCGCATAACCTCTCTGTGGACCGCAGAATGGTCACAGAGTGAGGCAGTTTTCTGAGGCATTTTTGATGTCGATTTCGCAGCTATTTTTGCGTTTGCGTAACCGTTTCGCGAGCCGCACTTTGTTCGCATAGTCATCCTTAGAATTTTACAAAGGAAGGTTCACACATTTTGGATTGAATAGTGCCTGAAGATTTAAAGGAAAATGTTGGGAAGAAGTAGGCATTTCAGTGGCCCGTTCTGCGGCCGCAGAACCTCTCTGCGGACCGTAGAATGGTCGCAAAGTGAGACAGTTTTCTGAGGCATTTTTTATGTTGATTTCGCGGCTATTTTTGCGATCGCATAACCATTTCGCGGGCAGCACTTTGGTCACACAATCATCCTTAAACTTTTACGAAGGGAGGTTCGGACTTTTTGGATTGAATAGGGCCTGGTGATTTAAAGGAAAATGTTGGGCAGAAGTAGGCATTTCTGTGCCCTGTTCTGCGGCTGCAGAACCACTCTACGGACCGCAGATTGGTCGTGGAGTGAGGTAGTTTTCTGGGGCATTTTTGATGTCGATTTCGCGGTCAATTTCTGTGATCGCATAACCGTTTCGCTGGACGCACTTTGTTCACACAGTCATCCTTAGACTTTTGCGAAGGAAGGTTCAGACTTTTTGGATTGAATAGTGCTTGGTGATTTAAAGGAAAATGTTGGGCAGAAGTTGGCATTTCTGTGCCCCGTTCTGCGGCCGCAGAACCTCTCTATGGACCGCAGAATGGTCGCAAAGTGATGCAATTTTTTGGGGCATTTTTGATGTCGATTTCGCGGCTATTTCACTTTTTGGATTGAATAGTGCCAGGTGATTTAAAGGAAAATGTTGGGCAGAAGTAGGCATTTCAGTGGTCCGTTCTGCGGCCGCAGAACCTCTCTGCGGACCGTAGAATGGTCGCACAGTGAGGCAGTTTTCTGGGGCATTGTTTATGTCGATTTTGCGGCTATTTCTGCGATCGCATAACCGTTTCGCGGGCCGCACTTTGGTCGCACAGTCATCCTTAGACTTTTACGAAGGGAGGTTCGGACTTTTTGGATTTAATAGTGCCTGGTGATTTAAAGGCAAATGTTGGGCAGAAGTAGGCATTTCTGTGCCCCGTTCTGCGGCCGTAGAACCACTCTACAGACCGCAGAATGGTCGCAGTGTGAGGCAATTTTCTGGGGCATTTTTGATGTCGATTTCGTGGCTATTTCTGCTATCGCATAACCGTTTCACTGGCTGCATTTTGGTCGCACAATCATCCTTAGACTTTTATGAATGAAGGTTCGGACTTTTTGGATTGAATAGTGCCTGGTGATTTAAAGAAAAATGTTGGGCAGAAGTAGGCATTTTTGTGCCCCGTTCTGCGGCCGTAGAACCAATCTATGGACCGCAGATTGGTCGCGGAGTGAGGCAGTTTTCTGGGGCTTTTTTGATGTCGATTTAGTGGTCAATTTCTGCGATCGCATAACCGTTTCGCTGGCCGCACTTTGGTCGCACAGTCATCCTTAGACTTTTACGAAGGAAGGTTCGAATTTTTCGGATTGAATAGTGCCTGGTGATTTAAAGGAAAATGTTGGACAGAAGTAGGCATTTCAGTGGCCCGTTCTGCGGCCGCAGAACCTCTCTGCAGACCGTAGAATGGTCGCAAAGTGAAGCAGTTTTCTGGGGCATTTTTGATGTCGATTTCGCGGCTATTTCTGCTATCGCATAACCGTTTTGCGGGCCGCACTTTGGTCGCACAGTCATCCTTAGACTTTTACGAAAGGAGGTTCGGACTTTTTGGATTGAATAATGCCTGGTGATTTAAAGGAAAATGTTGGGCAGAAGTAGGCATTTCTGCGCCCCGTTCTGCGGCCGCAAAACCACTCTACGGACCGCAGAATGGTCGCAGAGTGAGGCAGTTTTCTGGGGCATTTTTGATGTCGATTTCGCGGCTATTTCTGCGATCGCATAACCATTTCGCTGGCCGCACTTTGGTCGTACAGTGATCCTTAGACTTTTACGAAGGAAGGTTCGGACTTTTTGGATTGAATAGTGCCTAGTGATTTAAAGGAAAATTTTGGGCAGAAGTAGGCATTTCACTGGCCCGTTCTGGGCTGCAGAACCTCTATGCGGACCGTAGAATGGTCGCAAAGTGAGGCGGTTTTCTGGGGCGTTTTTGATGTCGATTTCGCGGCTATTTCTGCAATCGCATAACCGTTTCGCGGGCCGCACTTTGGTCGCATAGTCATCCTTAGACTTTTACGAAGGGAGGTTCGGACTTTTTGGATTGAATAGTGCCTGGTGATTTAAAGGAAAATTTTGGGCAGAAGTAGGCATTTTTGTGCCCCGTTCTACGGCCGCAGAACCACTCTACGGACCGCAGAATGGTCGCAGAGTGAGGCAATTTTCTGGGGCATTTTTGATGTCGATTTCACGGCTATTTCTGTGATCGCATAACCGTTTCGCTTGCCGCACTTTGGTCGCACAGTCATCCTTAGACTTTTACGAATGAAGGTTCGGACTTTTTGGATTGAATAGTGCGTGGTGATTTAAAGGAAAATGTTGGGCAGAAGTAGGCATTTTTGTGCACCATTCTGCGGCGCAAAGCCACTCTATGGACCGCAGATTGGTCGCGGAGTGAGGCAGTTTTCTAGGGCTTTTTTGATGTCGATTTCACGGTCAATTTTTGCGATCGCATAACCATTTCGCTGGACGCACTTTGGTCGCACAGTCATCCTTAGACTTTTACGAAGGAAGGTTCAGACATTTTGCATTGAATAGTGCCTGATGATTTAAAGGAAAATGTTGGGAAGAAGTAGGCATTTCAGTGGCCCGTTCTGCGGCCGCAGAACCTCTCTGCGGACCGTAGAATGGTCACAAAGTGAGACAGTTTTCTGAGGCATTTTTGATGTCGATTTCGCAGCTATTTTTGCTATCGCATAACCGTTTCGCGGGCCGCACTTTGGTCACACAGTCATCCTTAGACTTTTACGAAGGGAGGTTCGGACTTTTTGGATTGAATAGTGCCTGGTGATTTAAAAGAAAATGTTGGGTAGAAGTAGGCATTTCTGTGCCCTGTTCTGCGGCTGCAGAACCACTCTACGGACCGCAGATTGGTCGCGGAGTGAGGCAGTTTTTTGGGGCATTTTTGATGTCGATTTCGCGGTCAATTTCTGCGATCGCATAACCGTTTCGCTGGGCGCACAGTAATCCTTAGACTTTTGCGAAGAAGGTTCGGACTTTTTGGATTGAATAGTGCCTGGTGATTTAAAGGAAAATGTTGGGCAGAAGTAGGCATTTTTGTGCCCCGTTCTGCGACCGCAGAACCACTCTACGGACCGCATATTGGTCGCGGAGTGAGGCAGTTTTCTAGGGCATTTTTGATGTCGATTTCGCGGTCAATTTCTGCGATCGCATAACCGTTTCGTTGGATGCACTTTGTTCGCACAGTCATCCTTAGACTTTTGCGAAGGAAGGTTCGGACTTTTTGGATTGAATAGTGCCTGTTGATTTAAAGGTAAATGTTGGGCAGAAGTAGGCATTTCTGTGCCCCGTTCTGCGGCCGGAGAACCACTCTACGGACCGCAGAATGGTCGCAGTGTGAGGTAGTTTTCTGGGGCATTTTTGATGTCGATTTCGCGGCTATTTCACTTTTTGGATTGAATAGTGCCTGGTGAATTAAAGGAAAATGTTGGGCAGAAGTAGGCATTTCAGTGGCCCGTTCTGCGGCCGCAGAACCTCTCTGCGGACCGTAGAATGGTCGCACAGTGAGGCAGTTTTCTAGGGCATTATTATTGTCGATTTCGCGGCTATTTCTGCGATCGCATAACCATTTCGCGGGCCGCACTTTGGTCGCACAGTCATCCTTAAACTTTTACGAAGGGAGGTTCGGACTTTTTGGATTGAATCGTGCCTGGTGATTTAAAGGAAAATGTTGGGCAGAAGTAGGCATTTCTATTCCCCGTTTTGCGGCCGTAGAACCCTTCTACGGACCGCAGAATGGTCGCAGTGTGAGGCAGTTTTCAGGGGCATTTTTGATGTCGATTTCGCGGCTATTTCTGCTATCGCATAACCATTTCGCTGGCCGCACTTTGGTCGCACAGTCATCCTTATACTTTTACGAATGAAGGTTCGGACTTTTTGGATTGAATAGTGCCTGTTGATTTAAAGGAAAATGTTGGGCAAAAGTAGGCATTTTTGTGCCCCGTTCTGCGGCCACAGAACCTCTTTGCGGACGTAGATTGGTCGCGGAGTGAGGCAGTTTTCTGGGGCTTTTTTGATGTCGATTTCGCGGTCTATTTTTGCGATCGCATAACCGTTTCGCTGGCCGCACTTTGGTCGCACAGTCATCCTTAGACTTTTACGAACGAAGGTTCGGACTTTTCGGATTGAATAGTGCCTGGTGATTTAAAGGAAAATGTTGGGCAGAAGTAGGCATTTCTGTGCCCCGTTCTGCGGCCGTAGAACCACTCTACGGACCGTAGAATGGTCGTGGAGTGAGGTAGTTTTCTGGGGCATTTTTGATGTCGATTTCGTAGCTATTTCTGCTATCGCATAACCGTTTCGCTGGCCGCACTTTGTTCACACAGTCATCCTTAGACTTTTGCGAAGGAAGGTTCGGACTTTTTGGATTGAATAGTGCCTGGTGATTTAAAGGAAAATGTTGGGCAGAAGTTGGCATTTCTGTGCCCCGTTCTGCGGCCGCAGAACCTCTCTATGGACCGCAGAATGGTCGCAAAGTGATGCAATTTTTTGGGGCATTTTTGATGTCGATTTCGCGGCTATTTCACTTTTTGGATTGAATAGTGCCAGGTGATTTAAAGGAAAATGTTGGGCAGAAGTAGGCATTTCAGTGGTCCGTTCTGCGGCCGCAGAACCTCTCTGCGGACCGTAGAATGGTCGCACAGTGAGGCAGTTTTCTGGGGCATTGTTTATGTCGATTTCGCGGCTATTTCTGCGATCGCATAACCGTTTCGCGGGCCGCACTTTGGTCGCACAGTCATCCTTAGACTTTTACGAAGGGAGGTTCGGACTTTTTGGATTTAATAGTGCCTGGTGATTTAAAGGCAAATGTTGGGCAGAAGTAGGCATTTCTGTGCCCCGTTCTGCGGCCGTAGAACCACTCTACAGACCGCAGAATGGTCGCAGTGTGAGGCAATTTTCTGGGGCATTTTTGATGTCGATTTCGTGGCTATTTCTGCTATCGCATAACCGTTTCACTGGCTGCATTTTGGTCGCACAATCATCCTTAGACTTTTATGAATGAAGGTTCGGACTTTTTGGATTGAATAGTGCCTGGTGATTTAAAGAAAAATGTTGGGCAGAAGTAGGCATTTTTGTGCCCCGTTCTGCGGCCGTAGAACCAATCTATGGACCGCAGATTGGTCGCGGAGTGAGGCAGTTTTCTGGGGCTTTTTTGATGTCGATTTAGTGGTCAATTTCTGCGATCGCATAACCGTTTCGCTGGCCGCACTTTGGTCGCACAGTCATCCTTAGACTTTTACGAAGGAAGGTTCGAATTTTTCGGATTGAATAGTGCCTGGTGATTTAAAGGAAAATGTTGGACAGAAGTAGGCATTTCAGTGGCCCGTTCTGCGGCCGCAGAACCTCTCTGCAGACCGTAGAATGGTCGCAAAGTGAAGCAGTTTTCTGGGGCATTTTTGATGTCGATTTCGCGGCTATTTCTGCTATCGCATAACCGTTTTGCGGGCCGCACTTTGGTCGCACAGTCATCCTTAGACTTTTACGAAAGGAGGTTCGGACTTTTTGGATTGAATAATGCCTGGTGATTTAAAGGAAAATGTTGGGCAGAAGTAGGCATTTCTGCGCCCCGTTCTGCGGCCGCAAAACCACTCTACGGACCGCAGAATGGTCGCAGAGTGAGGCAGTTTTCTGGGGCATTTTTGATGTCGATTTCGCGGCTATTTCTGCGATCGCATAACCATTTCGCTGGCCGCACTTTGGTCGTACAGTGATCCTTAGACTTTTACGAAGGAAGGTTCGGACTTTTTGGATTGAATAGTGCCTAGTGATTTAAAGGAAAATTTTGGGCAGAAGTAGGCATTTCACTGGCCCGTTCTGGGCTGCAGAACCTCTATGCGGACCGTAGAATGGTCGCAAAGTGAGGCAGTTTTCTGAGGCGTTTTTGATGTCGATTTCGCGGCTATTTCTGCAATCGCATAACCGTTTCGTGGGCCGCACTTTGGTCGCATAGTCATCCTTAGACTTTTACGAAGGGAGGTTCGGACTTTTTGGATTGAATAGTGCCTGGTGATTTAAAGGAAAATTTTGGGCAGAAGTAGGCATTTTTGTGCCCCGTTCTACGGCCGCAGAACCACTCTACGGACCGCAGAATGGTCGCAGAGTGAGGCAATTTTCTGGGGCATTTTTGATGTCGATTTCACGGCTATTTCTGTGATCGCATAACCGTTTCGCTTGCCGCACTTTGGTCGCACAGTCATCCTTAGACTTTTACGAATGAAGGTTCGGACTTTTTGGATTGAATAGTGCGTGGTGATTTAAAGGAAAATGTTGGGCAGAAGTAGGCATTTTTGTGCACCATTCTGCGGCGCAAAGCCACTCTATGGACCGCAGATTGGTCGCGGAGTGAGGCAGTTTTCTAGGGCTTTTTTGATGTCGATTTCACGGTCAATTTTTGCGATCGCATAACCATTTCGCTGGACGCACTTTGGTCGCACAGTCATCCTTAGACTTTTACGAAGGAAGGTTCAGACATTTTGCATTGAATAGTGCCTGATGATTTAAAGGAAAATGTTGGGAAGAAGTAGGCATTTCAGTGGCCCGTTCTGCGGCCGCAGAACCTCTCTGCGGACCGTAGAATGGTCACAAAGTGAGACAGTTTTCTGAGGCATTTTTGATGTCGATTTCGCAGCTATTTTTGCTATCGCATAACCGTTTCGCGGGCCGCACTTTGGTCACACAGTCATCCTTAGACTTTTACGAAGGGAGGTTCGGACTTTTTGGATTGAATAGTGCCTGGTGATTTAAAAGAAAATGTTGGGTAGAAGTAGGCATTTCTGTGCCCTGTTCTGCGGCTGCAGAACCACTCTACGGACCGCAGATTGGTCGCGGAGTGAGGCAGTTTTTTGGGGCATTTTTGATGTCGATTTCGCGGTCAATTTCTGCGATCGCATAACCGTTTCGCTGGGCGCACAGTAATCCTTAGACTTTTGCGAAGAAGGTTCGGACTTTTTGGATTGAATAGTGCCTGGTGATTTAAAGGAAAATGTTGGGCAGAAGTAGGCATTTTTGTGCCCCGTTCTGCGACCGCAGAACCACTCTACGGACCGCATATTGGTCGCGGAGTGAGGCAGTTTTCTAGGGCATTTTTGATGTCGATTTCGCGGTCAATTTCTGCGATCGCATAACCGTTTCGTTGGATGCACTTTGTTCGCACAGTCATCCTTAGACTTTTGCGAAGGAAGGTTCGGACTTTTTGGATTGAATAGTGCCTGTTGATTTAAAGGTAAATGTTGGGCAGAAGTAGGCATTTCTGTGCCCCGTTCTGCGGCCGGAGAACCACTCTACGGACCGCAGAATGGTCGCAGTGTGAGGTAGTTTTCTGGGGCATTTTTGATGTCGATTTCGCGGCTATTTCACTTTTTGGATTGAATAGTGCCTGGTGAATTAAAGGAAAATGTTGGGCAGAAGTAGGCATTTCAGTGGCCCGTTCTGCGGCCGCAGAACCTCTCTGCGGACCGTAGAATGGTCGCACAGTGAGGCAGTTTTCTAGGGCATTATTATTGTCGATTTCGCGGCTATTTCTGCGATCGCATAACCATTTCGCGGGCCGCACTTTGGTCGCACAGTCATCCTTAAACTTTTACGAAGGGAGGTTCGGACTTTTTGGATTGAATCGTGCCTGGTGATTTAAAGGAAAATGTTGGGCAGAAGTAGGCATTTCTATTCCCCGTTTTGCGGCCGTAGAACCCTTCTACGGACCGCAGAATGGTCGCAGTGTGAGGCAGTTTTCAGGGGCATTTTTGATGTCGATTTCGCGGCTATTTCTGCTATCGCATAACCATTTCGCTGGCCGCACTTTGGTCGCACAGTCATCCTTATACTTTTACGAATGAAGGTTCGGACTTTTTGGATTGAATAGTGCCTGTTGATTTAAAGGAAAATGTTGGGCAAAAGTAGGCATTTTTGTGCCCCGTTCTGCAGCCACAGAACCTCTTTGCGGACGTAGATTGGTCGCGGAGTGAGGCAGTTTTCTGGGGCTTTTTTGATGTCGATTTCGCGGTCTATTTTTGCGATCGCATAACCGTTTCGCTGGCCGCACTTTGGTCGCACAGTCATCCTTAGACTTTTACGAACGAAGGTTCGGACTTTTCGGATTGAATAGTGCCTGGTGATTTAAAGGAAAATGTTGGGCAGAAGTAGGCATTTCTGTGCCCCGTTCTGCGGCCGTAGAACCACTCTACGGACCGTAGAATGGTCGTGGAGTGAGGTAGTTTTCTGGGGCATTTTTGATGTCGATTTCGTAGCTATTTCTGCTATCGCATAACCGTTTCGCTGGCCGCACTTTGTTCACACAGTCATCCTTAGACTTTTGCGAAGGAAGGTTCGGACTTTTTGGATTGAATAGTGCCTGGTGATTTAAAGGAAAATGTTGGGCAGAAGTTGGCATTTCTGTGCCCCGTTCTGCGGCCGCAGAACCTCTCTATGGACCGCAGAATGGTCGCAAAGTGATGCAATTTTTTGGGGCATTTTTGATGTCGATTTCGCGGCTATTTCACTTTTTGGATTGAATAGTGCCAGGTGATTTAAAGGAAAATGTTGGGCAGAAGTAGGCATTTCAGTGGTCCGTTCTGCGGCCGCAGAACCTCTCTGCGGACCGTAGAATGGTCGCACAGTGAGGCAGTTTTCTGGGGCATTGTTTATGTCGATTTCGCGGCTATTTCTGCGATCGCATAACCGTTTCGCGGGCCGCACTTTGGTCGCACAGTCATCCTTAGACTTTTACGAAGGGAGGTTCGGACTTTTTGGATTTAATAGTGCCTGGTGATTTAAAGGCAAATGTTGGGCAGAAGTAGGCATTTCTGTGCCCCGTTCTGCGGCCGTAGAACCACTCTACAGACCGCAGAATGGTCGCAGTGTGAGGCAATTTTCTGGGGCATTTTTGATGTCGATTTCGTGGCTATTTCTGCTATCGCATAACCGTTTCACTGGCTGCATTTTGGTCGCACAATCATCCTTAGACTTTTATGAATGAAGGTTCGGACTTTTTGGATTGAATAGTGCCTGGTGATTTAAAGAAAAATGTTGGGCAGAAGTAGGCATTTTTGTGCCCCGTTCTGCGGCCGTAGAACCAATCTATGGACCGCAGATTGGTCGCGGAGTGAGGCAGTTTTCTGGGGCTTTTTTGATGTCGATTTAGTGGTCAATTTCTGCGATCGCATAACCGTTTCGCTGGCCGCACTTTGGTCGCACAGTCATCCTTAGACTTTTACGAAGGAAGGTTCGAATTTTTCGGATTGAATAGTGCCTGGTGATTTAAAGGAAAATGTTGGACAGAAGTAGGCATTTCAGTGGCCCGTTCTGCGGCCGCAGAACCTCTCTGCAGACCGTAGAATGGTCGCAAAGTGAAGCAGTTTTCTGGGGCATTTTTGATGTCGATTTCGCGGCTATTTCTGCTATCGCATAACCGTTTTGCGGGCCGCACTTTGGTCGCACAGTCATCCTTAGACTTTTACGAAAGGAGGTTCGGACTTTTTGGATTGAATAGTGCCTGGTGATTTAAAGGAAAATGTTGGGCAGAAGTAGGCATTTCTGCGCCCCGTTCTGCGGCCGCAAAACCACTCTACGGACCGCAGAATGGTCGCAGAGTGAGGCAATTTTCTGGGGCATTTTTGATGTCGATTTCGCGGCTATTTCTGCGATCGCATAACCATTTCGCTGGCCGCACTTTGGTCGTACAGTCATCCTTAGACTTTTACGAAGGAAGGTTCGGACTTTTTGGATTGAATAGTGCCTAGTGATTTAAAGGAAAATTTTGGGCAGAAGTGGGCATTTCAGTGGCCCGTTCTGCGGCTGCAGAACCTCTATGCGGACCGTAGAATGGTCGCAAAGTGAGGCGGTTTTCTGGGGCGTTTTTGATGTCGATTTCGCGGCTATTTCTGCAATCGCATAACCGTTTCGCGGGCCGCACTTTGGTCGCATAGTCATCCTTAGACTTTTACGAAGGGAGGTTCGGACTTTTTGGATTGAATAGTGCCTGGTGATTTAAAGGAAAATTTTGGGCAGAAGTAGGCATTTTTGTGCCCCGTTCTACGGCCGCAGAACCACTCTACGGACCGCAGAATGGTCGCAGAGTGAGGCAATTTTCTGGGGCATTTTTGATGTCGATTTCACGGCTATTTCTGTGATCGCATAACCGTTTCGCTTGCCGCACTTTGGTCGCACAGTCATCCTTAGACTTTTACGAATGAAGGTTCGGACTTTTTGGATTGAATAGTGCGTGGTGATTTAAAGGAAAATGTTGGGCAGAAGTAGGCATTTTTGTGCACCATTCTGCGGCGCAAAGCCACTCTATGGACCGCAGATTAGTCGCGGAGTGAGGCAGTTTTCTAGGGCTTTTTTTATGTCGTTTTCACGGTCAATTTTTGCGATCGCATAACCATTTTGCTGGACGCACTTTGGTCGCACAGTCATCCTTAGACTTTTACGAAGGAAGGTTCAGACATTTTGCATTGAATAGTGCCTGATGATTTAAAGGAAAATGTTGGGAAGAAGTAGGCATTTCAGTGGCCCGTTCTGCGGCCGCAGAACCTCTCTGCGGACCGTAGAATGGTCACAAAGTGAGACAGTTTTCTGAGGCATTTTTGATGTCGATTTCGCGGCTATTTTTGCTATCGCATAACCGTTTCGCGGGCCGCACTTTGGTCACACAGTCATCCTTAGACTTTTACGAAGGGAGGTTCGGACTTTTTGGATTGAATAGTGCCTGGTGATTTAAAAGAAAATGTTGGGTAGAAGTAGGCATTTCTGTGCCCTGTTCTGCGGCTGCAGAACCACTCTACGGACCGCAGATTGGTCGCGGAGTGAGGCAGTTTTCTGGGGCATTTTTGATGTCGATTTCGCGGTCAATTTCTGCGATCGCATAACCGTTTCGCTGGGCGCACAGTAATCCTTAGACTTTTGCGAAGAAGGTTCGGACTTTTTGGATTGAATAGTGCCTGGTGATTTAAAGGAAAATGTTGGGCAGAAGTAGGCATTTTTGTGCCCCGTTCTGCGACCGCAGAACCACTCTACGGACCGCATATTGGTCGCGGAGTGAGGCAGTTTTCTAGGGCATTTTTGATGTCGATTTCGCGGTCAATTTCTGCGATCGCATAACCGTTTCGTTGGATGCACTTTGTTCGCACAGTCATCCTTAGACTTTTGCGAAGGAAGGTTCGGACTTTTTGGATTGAATAGTGCCTGTTGATTTAAAGGTAAATGTTGGGCAGAAGTAGGCATTTCTGTGCCCCGTTCTGCGGCCGGAGAACCACTCTACGGACCGCAGAATGGTCGCAGTGTGAGGTAGTTTTCTGGGGCATTTTTGATGTCGATTTCGCGGCTATTTCACTTTTTGGATTGAATAGTGCCTGGTGAATTAAAGGAAAATGTTGGGCAGAATTAGGCATTTCAGTGGCCCGTTCTGCGGCCGCAGAACCTCTCTGCGGACCGTAGAATGGTCGCACAGTGAGGCAGTTTTCTAGGGCATTATTATTGTCGATTTCGCGGCTATTTCTGCGATCGCATAACCGTTTCGCAGGCCGCACTTTGGTCGCACAGTCATCCTTAAACTTTTACGAAGGGAGGTTCGGACTTTTTGGATTGAATCGTGCCTGGTGATTTAAAGGAAAATGTTGGGCAGAAGTAGGCATTTCTGTTCCCCGTTTTGCGGCCGTAGAACCCTTCTACGGACCACAGAATGGTCGCAGTGTGAGGCAGTTTTCAGGGGCATTTTTGATGTCGATTTTGCGGCTATTTCTGCTATCGCATAACCATTTCGCTGGCCGCACTTTGGTCGCACAGTCATCCTTATACTTTTACGAATGAAGGTTCGGACTTTTTGGATTGAATAGTGCCTGTTGATTTAAGGGAAAATGTTGGGCAAAAGTAGGCATTTTTGTGCCCCGTTCTGCGGCCACAGAACCTCTCTGCGGACGTAGATTGGTCGCGGAGTGAGGCAGTTTTCTGGGGCTTTTTTGATGTCGATTTCGCGGTCTATTTTTGCGATCGCGTAACCGTTTCGCTGGCCGCACTTTGGTCGCACAGTCATCCTTAGACTTTTACGAACGAAGGTTCGGACTTTTCGGATTGAATAGTGCCTGGTGATTTAAAGGAAAATGTTGGGCAGAAGTAGGCATTTCTGTGCCCCGTTCTGCGGCCGTAGAACCACTCTACGGACCGTAGAATGGTCGTGGAGTGAGGTAGTTTTCTGGGGCATTTTTGATGTCGATTTCGCAGCTATTTCTGCTATCGCATAACCATTTCGCTGGCCGCACTTTGTTCACACAGTCATCCTTAGACTTTTGCGAAGGAAGGTTCGGACTTTTTGGATTGAATAGTGCCTGGTGATTTAAAGGAAAATGTTGGGCAGAAGTTGGCATTTCTGTGCCCCGTTCTGCGGCCGCAGAACCTCTCTATGGACCGCAGAATGGTCGCAAAGTGATGCAATTTTTTGGGGCATTTTTGATGTCGATTTCGCGGCTATTTCACTTTTTGGATTGAATAGTGCCAGGTGATTTAAAGGAAAATGTTGGGCAGAAGTAGGCATTTCAGTGGTCCGTTCTACGGTCGCAGAACCTCTCTGCGGACCGTAGAATGGTCGCACAGTGAGGCAGTTTTCTGGGGCATTGTTTATGTCGATTTCGCGGCTATTTCTGCGATCGCATAACCGTTTCGCGGGCCGCACTTTGGTTGCACAGTCATCCTTAGACTTTTACGAAGGGAGGTTCGGACTTTTTGGATTTAATAGTGCCTGGTGATTTAAAGGCAAATGTTGGGCAGAAGTAGGCATTTCTGTGCCCCGTTCTGCGGCCGTAGAACCACTCTACAGACCGTAGAATGGTCGCAGTGTGAGGCAATTTTCTGGGGCATTTTTGATGTCGATTTCGTGGCTATTTCTGCTATCGCATAACCGTTTCACTGGCCGCATTTTGGTCGCACAATCATCCTTAGACTTTTATGAATGAAGGTTCGGACTTTTTGGATTGAATAGTGCCTGGTGATTTAAAGAAAAATGTTGGGCAGAAGTAGGCATTTTTGTGCCCCGTTCTGCGGCCGTAGAACCAATCTACGGACCGCAGATTGGTCGCGGAGTGAGGCAGTTTTTTGGGGCTTTTTTGATGTCGATTTAGTGGTCAATTTCTGCGATCGCATAACCGTTTCGCTGGCCGCACTTTGGTCGCACAGTCATCCTTAGACTTTTACAAAGGAAGGTTCGAATTTTTCGGATTGAATATTGCCTGGTGATTTAAAGGAAAATGTTGGGCAGAAGTAGGCATTTCAGTGGCCCGTTCTGCGGCCGCAGAACCTCTCTGCAGACCGTAGAATGGTCGCAAAGTGAAGCAGTTTTCTGGGGCATTTTTGATGTCGATTTCGCGGCTATTTCTACTATCGCATAACCGTTTTGCGGGCCGCACTTTGGTCGCACAGTCATCCTTAGACTTTTACGAAAGGAGGTTCGGACTTTTTGGATTGAATAGTGCCTGGTGATTTAAAGGAAAATGTTGGGCAGAAGTAGGCATTTCTGCGCCCCGTTCTGCGGCCGCAAAACCACTCTACGGACCGCAGAATGGTCGCAGAGTGAGGCAATTTTCTGGGGCATTTTTGATGTCGATTTCGCGGCTATTTCTGCGATCGCATAACCATTTCGCTGGCTGCACTTTGGTCGTACAGTCATCCTTAGACTTTTACGAAGGAAGGTTCGGACTTTTTGGATTGAATAGTGCCTAGTGATTTAAAGGAAAATTTTGGGCAGAAGTGGGCATTTCAGTGGCCCGTTCTGCGGCTGCAGAACCTCTATGCGGACCGTAGAATGGTCGCAAAGTGAGGCGGTTTTCTGGGGCGTTTTTGATGTCGATTTCGCGGCTATTTCTGCAATCGCATAACCGTTTCGCGGGCCGCACTTTGGTCGCATAGTCATCCTTAGACTTTTACGAAGGGAGGTTCGGACTTTTTGGATTGAATAGTGCCTGGTGATTTAAAGGAAAATTTTGGGCAGAAGTAGGCATTTTTGTGCCCCGTTCTACGGCCGCAGAACCACTCTACGGACCGCAGAATGGTCGCAGAGTGAGGCAATTTTCTGGGGCATTTTTGATGTCGATTTCACGGCTATTTCTGTGATCGCATAACCGTTTCGCTTGCCGCACTTTGGTCGCACAGTCATCCTTAGACTTTTACGAATGAAGGTTCGGACTTTTTGGATTGAATAGTGCGTGGTGATTTAAAGGAAAATGTTGGGCAGAAGTAGGCATTTTTGTGCACCATTCTGCGGCGCAAAGCCACTCTATGGACCGCAGATTGGTCGCAGAGTGAGGCAGTTTTCTAGGGCTTTTTTGATGTCGTTTTCACGGTCAATTTTTGCGATCGCATAACCGTTTCGCTGGACGCACTTTGGTCGCACAGTCATCCTTAGACTTTTACGAAGGAAGGTTCAGACATTTTGCATTGAATAGTGCCTGATGATTTAAAGGAAAATGTTGGGAAGAAGTAGGCATTTCAGTGGCCCGTTCTGCGGCCGCAGAACTTCTCTGCGGACCGTAGAATGGTCACAAAGTGAGACAGTTTTCTGAGGCATTTTTGATGTCGATTTCGCAGCTATTTTTGCTATCGCATAACCGTTTCGCGGGCCGCACTTTGGTCACACAGTCATCCTTAGACTTTTACGAAGGGAGGTTCGGACTTTTTGGATTGAATAGTGCCTGGTGATTTAAAAGAAAATGTTGGGTAGAAGTAGGCATTTCTGTGCCCTGTTCTGCGGCTGCAGAACCACTCTACGGACCGCAGATTGGTCGCGGAGTGAGGAAGTTTTCTGGGGCATTTTTGATGTCGATTTCGCGGTCAATTTCTGCGATCGCATAACCGTTTCGCTGGGCGCACTTTGGTCGCACAGTAATCCTTAGACTTTTGAGAAGAAGGTTCGGACTTTTTGGATTGAATAGTGCCTGGTGATTTAAAGGAAAATGTTGGGCAGAAGTAGGCATTTTTGTGCCCCGTTCTGCGACCGCAGAACCACTCTACGGACCGCATATTGGTCGCGGAGTGAGGCAGTTTTCTAGGGCATTTTTGATGTCGATTTCGCGGTCAATTTCTGCGATCGCATAACCGTTTCGTTGGATGCACTTTGTTCGCACAGTCATCCTTAGACTTTTGCGAAGGAAGGTTCGGACTTTTTGGATTGAATAGTGCCTGTTGATTTAAAGGAAAATGTTGGGCAGAAGTAGGTATTTCTGTGCCCCGTTCTGCGGCCGGAGAACCACTCTACGGACCGCAGAATGGTCGCAGTGTGAGGTAGTTTTCTGGGGCATTTTTGATGTCGATTTCGCGGCTATTTCACTTTTCGGATTGAATAGTGCCTGGTGATTTAAAGGAAAATGTTGGGCAGAAGTAGGCATTTCTGTGCCCCGTTCTGCGGCCGTAGAACCACTCTACGGACCGTAGAATGGTCGCAGTGTGAGGCAGTTTTCTGGGGCTTTTTTGATGTCGATTTCGCGGTCTATTTTTGCGATCGCATAACCGTTTCGCTGGCCGCACTTTGGTCGCACAGTCATCCTTAGACTTTTACGAACGAAGGTTCGGACTTTTCGGATTGAATAGTGCCTGGTGATTTAAAGGAAAATGTTGGGCAGAAGTAGGCATTTCTGTTCCCCGTTTTGCGGCCGTAGAACCCTTCTACGGACCGCAGAATGGTCGCAGTGTGAGGCAGTTTTCAGGGGCATTTTTGATGTCGATTTCGCGGCTATTTCTGCTATCGCATAACCATTTCGCTGGCCGCACTTTGGTCGCACAGTCATCCTTATACTTTTACGAATGAAGGTTCGGACTTTTTGGATTGAATAGTGCCTGTTGATTTAAAGGAAAATGTTGGGCAAAAGTAGGCATTTTTGTGCCCCGTTCTGCGGCCACAGAACCTCTCTGCGGACGTAGATTGGTCGCGGAGTGAGGCAGTTTTCTGGGGCTTTTTTGATGTCGATTTCGCGGTCTATTTTTGCGATCGCATAACCGTTTCGCTGGCCGCACTTTGGTCGCACAGTCATCCTTAGACTTTTACGAACGAAGGTTCGGACTTTTCGGATTGAATAGTGCCTGGTGATTTAAAGGAAAATGTTGGGCAGAAGTAGGCATTTCTGTGCCCCGTTCTGCGGCCGTAGAACCACTCTACGGACCGTAGAATGGTCGCAGTGTGAGGCAGTTTTCTGGGGCATTTTTGATGTCGATTTCGCAGCTATTTCTGCTATCGCATAACCGTTTCGCTGGCCGCACTTTGGTCGCACAGTCATCCTTAGACTTTTACGAATGAAGGTTCGGACTTTTTTGATTGAATAGTGCCTGGTGATTTAAAGGAAAATGTTGGGCAGAAGTAGGCATTTCTGTGCCCCGTTCTGCGGCTGCAGAACCACTCTATGGACCGCAGATTGGTCGAGGAGTGAGGCAGTTTTCAGGGGCATTTTTGATGTCGATTTTGCGGTCAATTTCTGCGATAGCATAACCGTTTCGCTGGACGCACTTTGGTCGCACAGTCATGCTTAGACTTTTGCGAAGGAAGGTCCGGACTTTTTGGATTGAATAGTGCTTGGTGATTTAAAGGAAAATGTTGGGCAGAAGTTGGCATTTCTGTGCCCCGTTCTGCGGCCGCAGAACCTCTCTATGGACCGCAGAATGGTCGCGGAGTGAGGCATTTTTCTGGGGCATTTTTGATGTCGATTTCGCGGTCAATTTCTGCGATCGCATAACCGTTTCGCTGGCCGCACTTTGTTCGCACAGTCATCCTTAGACTTTTGCGAAGGAAGGTTCGGACTTTTTGGATTGAATAGTGCCTGGTGATTTAAAGGAAAATGTTGGGCAGAAGTAGGCATTTCTGTGCCCCGTTCTGCGGCCGCATAACCACTCTACGGACCGTAGAATGGTCGTAGTGTGAGGCAGTTTTCTGGGGCATTTTTGATGTCGATTTCGCGGCTATTTCTGCTATCGCATAACCGTTTCGCTGGCCGCACTTTGGTCGCACAGTCATCCTTAGACTTTTATGAATGAAGGTTCGGACTTTTTGGATTGAATAGTGCCAGGTGATTTAAAGGAAAATGTTGGGCAGAAGTAGGAATTTCTGTGCCCCGTTCTGCGGCTGTAGAACCAATCTACGGACCGCAGATTGGTCGCGGAGTGAGGCAGTTTTCTGGGGCTTTTTTGATGTCGATTTCGCGGTCAATTTCTGCGATCGCATAAACGTTTCGCTGGACGCACTTTGGTCGCACAGTTATCCGTAGACTTTTGCGCGAATGAAGGTTCGGACATTTTGGATTGAATAGTGCCTGGTGATTTAAAGGAAAATATTGGGCAGAAGTTGGCATTTCTGTGCCCCGTTCTGCGGCCGCAGAACCTCTCTATGGACCGCAGAATGGTCGCAAAGTGAGGCAATTTTTTGGGGCGTTTTTGTTGTCGATTTCGCGGCTATTTCACTTTTTGGATTGAATAGTGCCAGGTGATTTAAAGGAAAATGTTGGGCAGAAGTAGGCATTTTTGTGCCCCGTTCTGCGGCCGGAGAACCACTCTACAGACCGCAGATTGGTCGCGGTGTGAGGCAGTTTTCTGGGGCATTTTTGATGTCGATTTCGCGGCTATTTCACTTTTTGGATTGAATAGTGCCTGGTGAATTAAAGGAAAATATTAGGTAGAAGTAGGCATTTCAGTGGCCCGTTCTGCGGCCGCAGAACCTCTCTGCGGACCGTAGAATGGTCGCACAGTGAGGCAGTTTTCTAGGGCATTATTATTGTCGATTTCGCGGCTATTTCTGCGATCGCATAACCGTTTCGCGGGCCGCACTTTGGTCGCACAGTCATCCTTAAACTTTTATGAAGGGAGGTTCGGACTTTTTGGATTGAATAGTGCCTGTTGATTTAAAGGAAAATGTTGGGCAGAAGTAGGCATTTCTGTTCCCCGTTTGCGGCCGTAGAACCCTTTTACGGACCGCAAAATGGTCGCAGTGTGAGGCAGTTTTCAGGGGCATTTTTGATGTCGATTTCGCAGCTATTTCTGCTATCGCATAACCATTTCGCTGGCCGCACTTTGGTCGCATAGTCATCCTTATACTTTTACGAATGAAGGTTCGGACTTTTTGGATTGAATAGTGCCTGTTGATTTAAAGGAATATGTTGGGCAAAAGTAGGCATTTTTGTGCCCCGTTCTGCGGCCACAGAACCTCTCTGCGGACGTAGATTGGTCGCGGAGTGCGGCAGTTTTCTGGGGCTTTTTTGATGTCGATTTCGCGGTCTATTTTTGCGATCGCATAACCGTTTCGCTGGCCGCACTTTGGTCGCACAGTCATCCATAGACTTTTACGAACGAAGGTTCGGACTTTTCGGATTGAATAGTGCCTGGTGATTTAAAGGAAAATATTGGGCAGAAGTTGGCATTTCTGTGCCCCGTTCTGCGGCCGCAGAACCTCTCTATGGACCGCAGAATGGTCGCAAAGTGAGGCAATTTTTTGGGGCGTTTTTGTTGTCGATTTCGCGGCTATTTCACTTTTTGGATTGAATAGTGCAAGGTGATTTAAAGGAAAATGTTGGGCGGAAGTAGGCATTTCAGTGGTCCGTTCTGCGGCCGCAGAACCTCTATGCGGACCATAGAATGGTCGCACAGTGAGGCAGTTTTCTGGGGCATTGTTTATGTCGATTTTGCGGCTATTTCTGCGATCGCATAACCGTTTCGCGGGCCGCACTTTGGTCGCACAGTCATCCTTAGACTTTTACGAAGGGAGGTTCGGACTTTTTGGATTGAATAGTGCCTGGTGATTTAAAGGAAAATGTTGGGCAGAAGTAGGCATTTCTGTGCCCCGTTCTGCGGCCGCAGAACCACTCTACGGACCGCAGATTGGTCGCTGAGTGAGGCAGTTTTCTGGGGCATTTTTGATGTCGATTTCGCGGTCAATTTCTACGATCGCATAACCGTTTTGCTGGACGCACTTTGGTCTCACAATCATCCTTAGGCTTTTTGAGAAGGAAGGTTTGGACTTTTTGGATTGAATATTGCCTGGTGATTTATAGGAAAATGTTGGGCAGAAGTTGGCATTTCCGTGCCCCGTTCTACGGCCGCAGAACCTCTCTATGGATCGCAGAATGGTCGCAAAGTGAGGCAATTTTTTGGGGCATTTTTGATGTCAATTTCCCGGCTATTTCACTTTTTGGATTGAATAGTGCCTGGTCATTCAAAGGAAAATGTTGGGCAGAAGTAGGCATTTCAGTGGTCCGTTCTGCGGCCGCAGAACCTCTCTGCGGACCGTAGAATGGTCGCACAGTGAGGCAGTTTTCTAGGGCATTTTTAATGTCGATTTTGCGGCTATTTCTGTAATCGCATAACCGTTTCGCGGGCCGCACTTTGGTGGCACAGTAATCCTTAGACTTTTACAAAGGGAGGTTCGGACTTTTTGGATTGAATAGTGCCTAGTGATTTAAAGGAAAATGTTGGGCAGAAGTAGGCATTTCTGTGCCCCGTTCTGCGACCGCAGAACCACTCTACGGACCGAAGAATGGTCGCAGAGTGAGGCAGTTTTCTGGGGCATTTGTGATGTCGATTTCGCAGCTATTTCTGTGAATGCATAACCGTTTCGCTGGCCGCACTTTGATGGCACAGTCATCCTTAGACTTTTAAGAAGGCAGGTTCGGACTTTTTGGATTGAATAGTGCCTGGTGATTTAAAGGAAAATGTTGGGCAGAAGTAGGCATTTCAGTGGCCCGTTCTGCGGCCGCAGAACCTGTCTGCGGACCGTAGAATGGTCGCAGAGTGAGGCAGTTTTCTAGAGCATTATTATTGTCGATTTCGCGGCTATTTCTGCGATCGCATAACCGTTTCGCGGGCCGCACTTTGGTCGCACAGTCATCCTTAGAATTTTACGAAGGGAGGTTCGGACATTTTGGATTGAATAGTGCCTGGTGATTTAAAGGAAAATGTTGGGCAGATGTAGGCATTTTTAGGCCCCGTTCTGCTGCCGCAGAACCACACTACGGACCGAAGAATGGTCGCAGAGTGAGGCAGTTTTCTGGGGCATTTTTGATGTCGATTTCGCAGCTATTTCTGTGAATGCATAACCATTTCGCTGGCCGCACTTTGGTGGCAAAGTCATCCTTAGACTTTTAAGAAGGTAGGTTCGGACTTTTTGGATTGAATAGTGCCTGGTGATTTAAAGGAAAATGTTGGGCAGAAGTAGACATTTTCGTGGCCCGTTCTGCGGCCGCAGAACCTCTCTGCGGACCGTAGAATGGTCGCAGAGTGAGGCAGTTTTCTAGGGCATTATTATTGTCGATTTCGCGGCTATTTCTGCGATCGCATAACCGTTTCGCAGGCCGCACTTTGATGGCACAGTCATCCTTAGACTTTTAAGAAGGCAGGTTCGGACTTTTTGGATTGAATAGTGCCTGGTGATTTAAAGGAAAATGTTGGGCAGAAGTAGGCATTTTAGTGGCCCGTTCTGCGGCCGCAGAACCTGTCTGCGGACCGTAGAATGGTCGCAGAGTGAGGCAGTTTTCTAGGGCATTTTTATTGTCGATTTCACGGCTATTTCTGCGATCGCATAACCGTTTCGCGGGCCGCACTTTGGTCGCACAGTCATCCTTAGAATTTTACGAAGGGAGGTTCGGACATTTTGGATTGAATAGCGCCTGGTGATTTAAAGGAAAATGTTGGGAAGAAGTAGGCATTTCTGTGCCCCGTTCTGCTGCCGCAGAACCACACTACGGACCGAAGAATGGTCGCAGAGTGAGGCAGTTTTCTGGGGCATTTTTGATGTCGATTTCGCAGCTATTTCTGTGAATGCATAACCATTTCGCTGGCCGCACTTTCGTCGCATAGTCATCCTTAGACTTTTGCAAAGGGAGTTTCAGACTTTTTGGATTGAATAGTGCCTGGTGATTTAAAGGAAAATGTTGGGCAGAAGTAGGCATTTCAGTGGCCCGTTCTGCGGCCGCAGAACCTCTCTGCGGACCGTAGAATGGTCGCAAAGTGAGGCATTTTTCTGGGGCATTTTTGATGTCGATTTTGCGGCTATTTCTGCGATCGCATAACCGTTTTGCGGGCCGCACTTTGGTCGCACAGTCATCCTTAGAATTTTACGAAGGGAGGTTCGGACATTTTGGATTGAATAGTGCCTGGTGATTTAAAGGAAAATGTTGGGCAGAAGTAGGCATTTCTGTGCCCCGTTCTGCGGCCGCAGAACCACTCTACGGACCGCAGATTGGTTGCGGAGTGAGGCAGTTTTCTGGGGCTTTTTTGATGTCGATTTCGCGGTCAATTTCTGTGATCGCATAACCGTTTCGCTGGCCGTACTTTGATCGCACAGTCATCCTTAGACGTTTACGAAGGGAGGTTCGGACTTTTTGGATTGAATAGTGCCTGGTGATTTAAAGGAAAATATTGGGCAGAAGTAGGCATTTCTGTGCCCTGTTCTGCGGCCGTAGAACCACTCTACGGACCGCAGATTGGTCGCGGAGTGAGGCAGTTTTCTGGGGCATTTTTGATGTCGATTTCGCGGTCAATTTCTGCGATCGCATAACCGTTTCGCTGGACGCACTTTGGTCGCACAGTTATCCTTAGGCTTTTGCGAAGGACGGTTTGGACTTTTAAGATTGAATAGTGCCTGGTGATTTAAAGGAAAATGTTGGGCAGAAGTTGGCATTTCTGTGCCCCGTTCTGCGGCCGCAGAACCTCTCTATAGACCGCAGAATGGTCGCAAAGTGAGGCAATTTTTTGGGGCATTTTTGATGTCGATTTCCCGGCTATTTCACTTTTTAGATTGAATAGTGCCTGGTGATTTAAAGGAAAATGTTGGGAAGAAGTAGGCATTTCAGTGGTCCGTTCTGCGGCCGCAGAACCTCTCTGCGGACCGTAGAATGGTCGCACAGTGAGGCAGTTTTCTAGGGCATTTTTAATGTCGATTTCACGGCTATTTCTGTAATCGCATAACCGTTTCGCGGGCCGCACTTTGGTCGCACAGTCATCCTTAGACTTTTACGAAGGGAGGTTCGGACATTTTTGATTGAATAGTGCCTGGTGATTTAAAGGAAAATGTTGGGCAGAAGTAGGCATTTCTATTCCCCGTTCTGCGGCCGCAGAACAACTCTACGGATCGCAGATTGGTCGCGGAGTGAGGCAGTTTTCTGGGGCTTTTTTAATGTCGATTTCGCGGTCAATTTCTGCGATCGCATAACCGTTTCGCTGGCCGCACTTTGGTCGCACAGTCGTCCTTATAAATTTATGAAGGAAGGTTCGGACTTTTTGGATTGAATAGTGCATGGTGATTTAAAGGAAAATGTTGTGCAGAAGTAGGCATTTCAGTGGCCCGTTCTGCGGCCGCAGAACTTCTCTGCGGACCATAGAATGGTCGCAAAGTGAGGCAGTTTTCTAAGGCGTTTTTGATGTCGATTTCGCGGCTATTTTTGCGATCGCATAACCGTTTCGCGGGCCGCACTTTGGTCGCACAGTCATCCTTAGACTTTTACGAAGGGAGGTTCGGACTTTTTGGATTGAATAGTGCCTGGTGATTTAAAGGAAAATGTTGGGCAGAAGTAGGCATTTCTGTGCCATGTTCTGCGGCTGTAGAACCACTCTACGGACCGTAGAATGGTCGCAGAGTGAGGTAGTTTTCTGGGGCGTTTTTGATGTCGATTTCGCGGCTATTTCTGCGATCGCATAACCGTTTCGCTGGCTGCACTTTTGTCGCACAGTCATCCTCAGACTTTTGAGAAGGGAGGTTCGGACTTTTTGGATTGAATAGTGCCTGGTGATTTAAAGGAAAGTGTTGGGCAGAAGTTGGCATTTCTGTGCCCCGTTCTGCGGCCGCAGAACCTCTCTATGGACCGCAGAATGGTCGCAGAGTGAGGCAATTTTTTGGGGCATTTTTGATGTCGATTTCGCGGCTATTTTGGCGATCGCGTAACAGTTTCGCGAGCCGCACTTTGGTCGCATAGTCATCCTTAGACTTTTGCAAATGGAGTTTTAGACTTTTTGGATTGAATAGTGCCTGGTGATTTAAAGGAAAATGTTGGGCAGAAGTAGGCATTTCAGGTGTCTGTTCTGCAGCCGCAGAACCTCTCTACGGACCATAGAATGATCGCAGAGTGAGGCGGTTTTCTGGGGCATTTTTTTGTCGATTTCGCGGCTATTTCTGCGATCGCATAACCGTTTCGCGGGCCGCACTTTGGTCGCAAAGTCATCCTTAGACTTTTACGAAGGGAGGTTCGGACTTTTTGGATTGAATAGTGCCTGGTGATTTAAAGGAAAATGTTGGCCAGATGTAGGCATTTCTGTGCCCCGTTCTACGGCCGCAGAACCACTCTACGGACCGAAGAATGGTCGCGGAGTGATGCATTTTTCTGGGGCATTTTTAATTTCGATTTCCCGGCTATTTCTGCGATCGCATAAACGTTTCGCTGGCCGCACTTTGGTCGCACAGTCATCCTTAGACTTTTATGAAGGAAGGTTCAGATTTTTTGGATTGAATAGTGCCTAGCAATTTAAAGGAAAATGTTGGGCAGAAGTAGGCATTTCAGTGGCCCGTTCTGCGGCCGCAGAACCTCTCTGCGGACCGTAGAATGGTCGCAAAGTGAGGCAGTTTTCTAGGTCGTTATTGATGTCGATTTCGCAACTATTTCTACGATCGCATAATCATTTCCCGGGCCGCACTCTGGTCGCACAGTCATCCTAAGACTTTTACAAAGGGAGGTTCGGACTTTTTGGATTGAATAGTGCCTGGTGATTTAAAGGAAAATGTTGGGCAGAAATAGGCATTTCTGTGCCCCATTCTGCGGCCGCAAAACCACTCTACGGACTGCAGATTGGTCGCGGAGTGAGGCAGTTTTCTGGGGCATTTTTTATGTCAATTTCGTGGTCAATTTCTACGATCGCATAACGTTTCGCTGGACGCACTTTGGTCGCACAGTTATCCTTAGGCTTTTGCGAAGGAAGGTTCGGACTTTTTGGATTGAATAGTGCCTGGTGATTTAAAGGAAAATGTTGGGCAGAAGTTGGCATTTCTGTGCCCCGTTCTGCGGCCGCAGAACCTCTCTATAGACCGTAGAATGGTCGCAAAGTGAGGCAATTTTTTGGGGCATTTTTGATGTCGATTTCCCGGCTATTTCACTTTTTGGATTGAATAGTGCCTGGTGATTTAAAGGAAAATGTTGGGAAGAAGTAGGCATTTCAGTGGTCCGTTCTGCGGCCGCAGAACCTCTCTGCGGACCGTAGAATGGTCGCACAGTGAGGCAGTTTTCTAGGGCATTTTTAATGTCAATTTCGCGGCTATTTCTGTAATCGCATAACCGTTTCGCGGGCCGCACTTTGGTCACACAGTCATCCTTAGACTTTTACGAAGGGAGGTTCGGACTTTTTGGATTGAATAGTGCCTGGCAATTTAAAGGAAATTGTTGGGCAGAAGTAGGCATTTCAGTGGCCCGTTCTGCGGCCGCAGAACCTCTCTGCGGACCGAAGAATGGTCGCAAAGTGAGGCAGTTTTCTGGGTCGTTATTGATGTCGATTTCGCGGCTATTTCTGCGATCGCATTACCATTTCGCGGGCCGCACTTTGGTCGCACAGTCATCCTTAGACTTTTACGATGGGAGGTTCGGACTTTTTGGATTGAATAGTGCCTGGTGATTTAAAGGAAAATGTTGGGCAGAAGTAGGCATTTCTGTGCCCCGTTCTGCGGCCGCAGAACCACTCTACGGACCGAAGATTGGTCGCGGAGTGAGGCAGTTTTCTGGGGCATTTCTTATGTCAATTTCGCGGTCAATTTCTACGATCGCATACCATTTTGCTGGACGCACTTTGGTCGCACAGTCATCCTTAGGCTTTTGCGAAGGAAGGTTCAGACTTTTTGGATTGAATAGTGCCTGGTGATTTAAAGGAAAATGTTAGGCAGAAGTTGGCATTTCTGTGCCCCGTTCTGCGGCCGCAGAACCTCTCTATAGACCGCAGAATAGTCGCAAAGTGAGGCAATTTTTTGGGGCATTTTTGATGTCGATTTCGCGGCTATTTCACTTTTTGGATTGAATAGTGCCTGGTGATTCAAAGGAAAATATTGGGAAGAAGTAGGCATTTCAGTGGTCCGTTCTGCGGACCGTAGAATGGTCGCACAGTGAGGCAGTTTTCTAGGGCATTTTTAATGTCGATTTCGCGGCTATTTCTGTAATCGCATAACCGTTTCGCGGGCCGCACTTTGGTCGCACAGTCATCCTTAGACTTTTACGAAGGGAGGTTCGGACTTTTTGGATTGAATAGTGCCTGGTGATTTAAAGGAAAATGTTGGGCAGAAGTAGGCATTTCTGTGCCCCGTTCTGCGGCCGCAGAACCACTCTACGGACCGCAGAATGGTCGCAGAGTGAGGCAGTTTTCTGGGGCATTTTTTATGTCGATTTCGCGGCTATTTCTGCGATCGCATTACCATTTCGCGGGCCGCACTTTGGTCGCACAGTCATCCTTAGACATTTGCGAAGGGAGGTACGGACTTTTTGGATTGAATAGTGCCTGGTGATTTAAAGGAAAATGTTGGGCAGAAGTAGGCATTTCTGTGCCCCGTTCTGCGGCCGCAGAACCACTCTACGGACCGCAGATTGGTCGCAGAGTGAGGCAGTTTTCTGCGGCTTTTTTGATGTCGATTTCGCAGTCAATTTATACGATCGCATAATCGTTTTGCTGGACGCACTTTGGTCGCACACTCATCCTTAGACTTTTACAAAGGAAGGTTCGGACTTTTTGGATTGAATAGTGCCTAGCGATTTAAAGGAAAATATTGGGCAGAAGTAGGCATTTCAGTGGCCCGTTCTGCGGCCGCAGAACCTCTCTGCGGACCGTAGAATGGTTGCAAAGTGAGGCAGTTTTCTGGGTCATTATTAATGTCGATTTCGCGGCTATTTCTACGATCGCATAATCATTTCCCGGGCCGCACTTTGGTCGCACAGTCATCCTTAGACTTTTACAAAGGGAGGTTCGGAATTTTTGGATTGAATAGTGCCTGGTGATTTAAAGGAAAATGTTGGGCAGAAGTAGGCATTACTGTGCCCCATTCTGCGGCCGCAGAACCACTCTATGGACCGCAGATTGGTCGCGGAGTGAGGCAGTTTTCTGGGGCATTTTTTATGTCAATTTTGCGGTCAATTTCTACGATCGCATACCGTTTCGCTGGATGCACTTTGGTCGCACAGTCATCCTTAGGCTTTTGCGAAGGAAGGTTCAGACTTTTTGGATTGAATAGTGCCTGGTGATTTAAAGGAAAATGTTGGGCAGAAGTTAGCATTTCAGTGCCCCGTTCTGCGGCCGCAGAACCTCTCTATAGACCGCAGAATGGTCGCAAAGTGAGGCAATTTTTTGGGGCATTTTTGATGTCGATTTCCCGGCTATTTCACTTTTTGGATTGAATCATGCCTGGTGATTCAAAGGAAAATGTTGGGAAGAAGTAGGCATTTCAGTGGTCCGTTCTGCGGCCGCAGAACCTCTCTGCGGACCGTAGAATGGTCGCACAGTGAGGCAGTTTTCTGGGTCGTTATTGATGTCGATTTCGCGGCTATTTCTACGATCGCATAATCATTTCCCGGGCCGCACTTTGGTCGCACAGTCATCCTAAGAGTTTTACAAAGGGAGGTTCGGACTTTTTGGATTGAATAGTGCCTGGTGATTTAAAGGAAAATGTTGGGCAGAAGTAGGCATTTCTGTGCCCCATTCTGCGGCCGCAAAACCACTCTACGGACCGCACATTGGTCGCGGAGTGAGGAAGTTTTCTGGGGCATTTTTTATGTCAATTTTGCGGTCAATTTCTACGATCGCATACCGTTTCGCTGGACGCACTTTGGTCGCACAGTCATCCTTAGGCTTTTGCGAAGGAAGGTTCGGACTTTTTGGATTGAATAGTGCCTGGTGATTTAAAGGAAAATGATGGGCAGAAGTAAGCATTTCAGTGCCCCGTTCTACGGCCGCAGAACCTCTCTATAGACCGCAGAATGATCGCAAAGTGAGGCAATTTTTTGGGGCATTTTTGATGTCGATTTCCCGGCTATTTCACTTTTTGGATTGAATCATGCCTGGTGATTCAAAGGAAAATGTTGGGAAGAAGTAGGCATTTCAGTGGTCCGTTCTGCGGCCGCAGAACCTCTCTGCGGACCGTAGAATGGTCGCACAGTGAGGCAGTTTTCTGGGTCGTTATTGATGTCGATTTCGCGGCTATTTCTACGATCGCATAATCATTTCCCGGGCCGCACTTTGGTCGCACAGTCATCCTAAGAGTTTTACAAAGGGAGGTTCGGACTTTTTGGATTGAATAGTGCCTGGTGATTTAAAGGAAAATGTAGGGCAGAAGTAGGCATTTCTGTGCCCCATTCTGCGGTCGCAAAACCACTCTACGAACCGCAGATTGGTCGGGAAGTGAGGCAGTTTTCTGGGGCATTTTTTATGTAGATTTCGCGGTCAATTTCTACGATCGCATACCGTTTCGCTGCATGCACTTTGGTCGCACAGTCATCCTTAGGCTTTTGCGAAGGAAGGTTCGGACTTTTTGGATTGAATAGTGCCTGGTGATTTAAAGGAAAATGTTGGGCAGAAGTTGGCATTTTTGTGCCCCGTTCTGCGGCCGCAGAACCTCTCTATAGACCGCAGAATGGTCGCAAAGTGAGGCAATTTTTTGGGGCATTTTTGATGTCGATTTCCCGGCTATTTCACTTTTTGGATTGAATCATGCCTGGTGATTCAAAGGAAAATGTTGGGAAGAAGTAGGCATTTCAGTGGTCCGTTCTGCGGCCGCAGAACCTCTCTGCGGACCGTAGAATGGTCGCACAGTGAGGCAGTTTTCTAGGGCATTTTTAATGTCGATTTCGCGGGTATTTCTGTAATCGCATAACCGTTTCGCGGGCCGCACTTTGGTCGCACAGTCATCCTTAGACTTTTACGAAGGGAGGTTCGGACTTTTTGGATTGAATAGTGCCTGGCGATTTAAAGGAAAATGTTGGGCAGAAGTAGGCATTTCAGTGGCCCGTTCTGCGGCCGCAGAACCTCTCTGCGGACCGAAGAATGGTCGCAAAGTGAGGCAGTTTTCTGGGTCGTTATTGATGTAGATTTCGCGGCTATTTCTGCGATCGCATTACCATTTCACGGGCCGCACTTTGGTCGCACAGTCATCCTTAGACTTTTACGAAGAGAGGTTCGGACTTTTTGGATTGAATAGTGCCTGGTGATTTAAAGGAAAATGTTGGGCAGAAGTAGGCATTTCTGTGCCCCGTTCTGCGGCCGCAGAACCACTCTACGGACCGCAGATTGGTCGCGGAGTGAGGCAGTTTTCTGGGGCATTTTTTATGTCAATTTCGCGGTCAATTTCTACGATCGCATACCGTTTCGCTGGACGCACTTTGGTCGCACAGTCATCCTTAGGCTTTTGCGAAGGAAGGTTCGAACTTTTTGGATTGAATAGTGCCTGGTGATTTAAAGGAAAATGTTGGGCAGAAGTTGGCATTTCTGTGCCCCGTTCTGCGGCCGCAGAACCTCTCTATAGACCGCAGAATGGTCGCAAAGTGAGGCTATTTTTTGGGGCTTTTTTGATGTCGATTTCCCGGCTATTTCACTTTTTGGATTGAATAGTGCCTGGTGATTTAAAGGAAAATGTTGGGCAAAAGTTGGCATTTCAGTGGTCCGTTCTGCGGCCGCAGAACCTCTCTGCGGACCGTAGAATGGTCGCAGAGTGAGGTAGTTTTTTGGGGCATTTTTTATGTCGATTTCGGGGCTATTTCTGCGATCGCATAACCGTTTCGCGGGCCGCACTTTGGTCGCACAGTCATCCTTAGACTTTTACGAAGGGAGGTTCGGACTTTTTGGATTGAATAGTGCCTGGTGATTTAAAGGAAAATGTTGGGCAGAAGTAGGCATTTCTGTGCCCCGTTCTGCGGCCGCAGAACCACTCTACGGACCGAAGAATGGTCGCAGAGTGAGGCAGTTTTCTGGGGCATTTTTTATGTCGATTTCGCGGCTATTTCTGCGATCGCATTACCATTTCGCGGGCCGCACTTTGGTCGCACAGTCATCCTTAGACATTTTACGAAGGGAGGTTCGGACTTTTTGGATTGAATAGTGCCTGGTGATTTAAAGGAAAATGTTGGGCAGAAGTAGGCATTTCTGTGCCCCGTTCTGCGGCCGCAGAACCACTCTACGGACCGAAGAATGGTCGCGGAGTGAGGCATTTTTCTGGGGCATTTTTAATGTCGATTTCGCGGCTATTTCTACGATCGCATAAACGTTTCGATGGCCGCACTTTGGTCGCACAGTCATCCTTAGACTTTTACGAAGGAAGGTTCGGACTTTTTGGATTGAATAGTGCCTAGCGATTTAAAGGAAAATGTTGGGCAGAAGTAGGCATTTCAGTGGCTCGTTCTGCGGCCGCAGAACCTCTTTGCGGACCGTAGAATGGTCGCAAAGTGAGGCAGTTTTCTGGGTCATTATTGATGTCGATTTCGCGGCTATTTCTACGATCGCATAATCATTTCCCGGGCCGCACTTTGGTCGCACAGTCATCCTTAGACTTTTACAAAGGGAGGTTCGGACTTTTTGGATTGAATAGTGCCTGGTGATTTAAAGGAAAATGTTGGGCAGAAGTAGGCATTTCTGTGCCCCATTCTGCGGCCGCTGAACCACTCTACGGACCGCAGATTGGTCGCGGAGTGAGGTAGTTTTCTGGGGCATTTTTTATGTCAATTTTGCGGTCAATTTCTACGATCGCATACCGTTTCGCTGGATGCACTTTGGTCGCACAGTCATCCTTAGGCTTTTGCGAAGGAAGGTTCGGACTTTTTGGATTGAATAGTGCCTGGTGATTTAAAGGAAAATGTTGGGCAGAAGTTGGCATTTCAGTGCCCCGTTCTGCGGCCGCAGAACCTCTCTATAAACCGCAGAATTGTCGCAAAGTGAGGCAATTTTTTGGGGCATTTTTGATGTCGATTTCCCGGCTATTTCACTTTTTTGATTGAATCATGCCTGGTGATTCAAAGGAAAATGTTGGGAAGAAGTACGCATTTCAGTGGTCCGTTCTGCGGCCGCAGAACCTCTCTGCGGACCGTAGAATGGTCGCACAGTGAGGCAGTTTTCTAGGGCATTTTAATGTCGATTTTGCGGCCATTTCTGTAATCGCATAACCGTTTTGCGGGTCGCACTTTGGTCGCACAGTCATCCTTAGACTTTTACGAAGGGAGGTTCGGACTTTTTGGATTGAATAGTGCCTGGTGATTTAAAGGAAAATGTTGGGCAGAAGTAGGCATTTATGTGCCCCGTTCTGCGGCCGCAGAACCACTCTACGGACCGAAGAATGGTCGCAGAGTGAGGCAGTTTTCTGGGGCATTTTTTATGTCGATTTCGCGGCTATTTCTGCGATCGCATTACCATTTCGCGGGCCGCACTTTGGTCGCACAGTCATCCTTAGACTTTTACGAAGGGAGGTTCGGACTTTTTGGATTGAATAGTGCCTGGTGATTTAAAGGAAAATGTTGGGCAGAAGTAGGCATTTCTGTGCCCCGTTCTGCTGCCGCAGAACCACTCTACGGACTGACGAATGGTCGCGGAGTGTCACGACCCAACTGGAGGGTCATGACTAGCACCTGGGCCATACTTGCCGAGCACCAACGTACATTTTATCTAACCTTCCTTATTATCTTTAAGTGCCGACAAGATCAATATAAATAGTAGACATGGATCATGAACATCCAACAATGAAAGATAATGTCATGAACATACATAACATGGGACGACAAGACTGTCAAGAAACTATATATAAGGTACGAGCTATCATGATGCCATGAAAGACTATACAACAAAAATCAGCCGAAAAGGCATTCTAAACCATACATAAGTCGACACCTGTCTATGAGCCTCTAAAAGAACATAAGTGCTACAACATTGCCGGAACAGGGCCCCGACATACCCATAAGGTCTATAACAAAAATGCATACCAAGACCACGGCAAGTCCGGGGAAGGGATCTCGCCAATAACCGCTGAACTGGACAGCCTACTGTGGTGGGGGAGCTACGTCTACCTGTCTATCAGGACCTGCAGCACGACATGCAGCATCCACAAATAAAAAGGACGTCAGTACGAATAAAGTACTGAGTATGTGAGGCAAGAAAGCATAAGTAAGAACAGTAATGTAAACATGGATAGAGAATATACAACCTGTGACATCTGGGTACCTCTGAGGGCTACTGACATGAAATACATGATACATACATATATATACATAAACTTTTAAAACATACGCCTTTGTGGGCATCACCATCATCATATCGTACCCGGCCATAATAGGCTCGGTAAAACGTACCCGGCCATCATAGGGCTCGGTAGAATCGTACCCGGCCACGTGGAGCTCGGTAAAACCTAACTGATCAGTGGTTGCACAATAGGTGCCATACCCGGCCAACTATAGCGCAGCTCGGTAGAGTAAAATAGATACATATATATGATGCATGCTGGACTCATTGGAATCACATTTTGAACCTTTCGGAGTGACGTAAGGTCGGTATCCTTCGTACACATTATTAGGATTAACTCTTCATCAAGAAACTTATAAGAATCAGGAACTACCAACAACATTGATAATATAAGAATAAGAGAAGTAACATCAATACCAATCGTTTCATAAGAAGGGCAGCAATGTAAGTACTGCTAGCTTCTAAGAGTAGAGTATCTTTGGGAGCTCGTTCATTACATTATGTACAATCGGAGTCGTGC
>NW_027438702.1:0-46199 GCF_000715075.1 Nicotiana tabacum | reverse complement strand
ACTTGGCATCTACGTTGAAGTTATATTTCGACAATTGTGGCGCTTCTTTGGGCCCGACATCCCTGCCAAAGCCACCGTTGCTCGTGATTCCCCATGAACTTTGACCTCGATCATTTCTCCTCTCATTCTGTGCAATGTTCGTCCAGACCCGCTGCCTCTATGGTCTCCGTTGTACGGTTGATATTGATCTCTATTCGACCTTGGTTCTCGATCGATATCCTTCTTGATTCTATCCACGGGCCTATTGGGATAAACGGGCCCAGAAGGAGTCCCCAGTTAATCATCCTCGACCCTGATCTTCGATTGATATCAATTATGTACATCGGCCCAAGTGACAGCTGGATACTCGATCAAATTTTGCTTCAACTACTATGAATCTATGGAACTCTGAATGTTGAGACCTTGAATGAAAGCTTGAATAGCCCAATCATCGGTGACTAGAGGCAAATCTATTCTCTCTGTTTGGAACCGAGATATGAATTCCCTGAGCATCTCTTTATCTTTCTGCCTTACCTTGAAAAGGTCCGATTTTCTTGTTGTAACCTTGATGGCTCTGGCGTGCGCGTTTACAAAAGAATCTGAAAGTATAGGAAACGAGTCAATAGAATTAGGCGGTAAGTTATGATACCATATCACGGCACCCTTCGATAGAGTCTCCCCGAATTCCTTTAGCAATACGGATTCAATTTCGGCATCTTCCAAGTCATTTTCTTTGATGGCGCATGTGTACGAGGTGACGTGTTCATTTGGATCAGTCGTCCCGTTATAATTAGGAATCTTGGGAATACGGAACTTCTTGGGGATTGACTTCGGAGCCGCACTTGGGGGGGAAGGTTTTTGTACAAACTTTTTAGAATCTAGTCCTTTCAATACGGTGATTCCCCCGGGATTTGGTCGACCTTGGAGTTATAGATTTCCACCTTTTTATCATTTTCCTCGATCTTCTTTTCCCCTATCTCGATTTGTTTTGTCAACTATTCGAGCATTTTTATAATAGAGGGATTGATCTCTGATTCCTTCTCATTCAATTTTCTCGAAGTTAATTCGACCCTATGCAAAACTTCTTGGGACGGCTCGAGTTCGACCTTGCTCGGTGTGTGGTTCTGATTTTGGAGCTGGGCTATTGCTGCTTGTCGGGCTTGCAACATTTCGAAGACTACCCGCAGGCTAATCCCCCAATCTTCACTGACATGTGCACTCTAAGTAGCTAATTGGGTACCCGCACGAACGCTGCTTTCGGGATAGACGGCCACATTTCCATTGATGACTACATGTGAACTGACACCGATTGGGTCTACACCTAGAATTCCATTGAGGCCAGCAAGGGGTGCAACGTTTCCTGGTGCAATGTTCTCATTCTCACCGTGGTAGCTGAGATCATTGTCAATGTGTTGAGCTGCTGACCAATATCCTTAGCCCCACGATAGGCGCCAAACTGTTTACCCTAAAAACGGATAACAATTGAATTTATACCGTGGTTTTAAAGACACGTGATTTGCTTAGCACAAATTGAGAAAAAACGTAAATTGACAATGAAATTAACTGCGAATATAAATAAGGCAAACCAAATAAAATGTATAGCTTTAATCCTTGAGATAGACTGACCTCGAATTAAATGAATGTTTCGCCTAAAAGTATGAACATAATAACAAGAATATTGAGTGCTTAAGCAAAAGTGAATATATAGCTTAACGTAACGTGAATATACCCTTTACAAAATAATTAGAACCCCCTTTATATAGTAGAGGAATTCTGCTTGTGGTACAATTTTAAATACAGATGAAAATCCCATGATTGGCAAAACGACCGGTCTTGACTTGATACCTGCCGAGATTTCCGCCACGATCCTTGCCTGATCATGGATATCTCGGCTTTCTGTTATTCGACGTAGCAGGCTTCCTTCAATCTCACTCAATCTCTATCCCTCTTCGGTCTCGATCACGGTTAGTCTCGTTCTTGATCGGCCATTAATTCATGAGCTTAGCAATCCATCTCCGTGTAATGGTTCGATACAATGTGAGGCCAAGCCTTGGTTTGCCACCCTGATTTCAATTAGCCAAACAAAATTAGGGAAACCCGATTTTGATCGTGTGTATATATATATATATATATATATATATATATATATATATATATATTGTCTAAATGCTATATCATGAGAAGACTTGAGAGGTAGCAAAAAATGGGGTTGAGGAATCGTTGAACCATAATTTGCACATAATTTACTTTACATGGATCGTTGATTTCATCGAAATTTGTGGAGTTGTTAAACTATATCAGTATTTGTAATAGTAGATGCACAAATGATATTTTATTTACTAATCAAACCTACAAAAGAAATGCAACTGTGTAATATATATATTTCCTTAGGCTAGATCATGAGAAGACTTCGAGAGGTAGCAAAAAATGGGGTTGAGGGATCGGTGAACCATAATTTGCACATAATTTACTCTACATGGATCGTTGATTTCATCGAAATTTGTGGAGTTGTTAAACTATATCAGTATTTGTAATAGTAGATGCATAAATGATATTTTATTTACTAACCAAACCTACAAAAGAAATGCAACTGTGTAATTATGGTGAACTCTGAAGATAAGACCATAAATGATTGAATTTTCATTTTTATTAAGAAACAAGAAAGAAATTTGTAAGAGATTACAAGAAAATGTACTTTTAGCGACAGATTCAAATCCGTTGGTAATCTAATTTACCAACAAATTTGATACATTTACCGTCTTTAATGAGTATTGTACATCATGCTTGCATACTTGAACCTTCTTCTCAGTATATTTCTTTTGTCGTTCTCAATTAAACTAATCATGTTCATGTTCATGTAAACAAGCACTCATAGTTGATAATTATACATTATTCGAAGTTCCAATTTTCCTCAACTCACTAACTTAAGTCTCCTAAAGTAGATTGTCTATTATCTTATTTTCTTGATTTATACATCCATTTACTTTCACTACTTGTTTTCTTTTACAGAAAAGGAGTCAAGAGAATAGCAAATAATTATTAGAAGAGGAGAAATATATTAATATGTATTGCCACAAACATTGATTAATTTAACAATCATTTAGGACTACTAAAGAAGAGGATGTTTGTGCATTAATTTCGAGAATCAAGGTTTTGACATTTTCAACATGCAATCAATCCATGTGCAACTGTTCTTCATCAGCCTAATGTTTTTATAGAAAGTTGATGTTTTAGGCCAAACAATGTTTAGGGCATGAACTGGAAGAATACCAAAATATAAAAAGATATGTATACAAGCGATAGAATTATCCAACGCAACATGAAATGGCTCTACCGCCTCACCAACCACTAATATTTAATACCTTCATTACAATTTGAAAGTAGTAATTAAATGCACTATATTCTCCTCGTAAGTACCACGTCATAGTATGTAAAATACTACTTTCAATAGTTGTACCTTTCTGTTATATTGGACACCTAGAAGCAACAAACAATCAAATCTGGTCATTAAAATATTTTGCAATTCCTGATGTGGAAATGAAACAGTTAGTTGTGCATATTTTTTGCGCCAAAATTCAAAACATCCCCTCACCCTTGAACCTCCTCCTTCAAGTTTGTTTATTCTCAAAATCAGATAACAATTGAATTTATACGCGGTTTTAAGGATACATAATATAATTTGACACAAATTGAGTAAACAGATTAATATTGAAATTAATGACAGAAAAGTGAATACAAACCACACAAGTTGAACAGTGTTAGCCTTGAAGGTTGGTCACCCTCGAGTCAAAAAGTGACTCAATCGATGTCAGAACAGAATAACAAGATAATAAGAACTAGAAATAATAATGTATTGCTTTTGGATGCGTGTTACAATGTGTATTGCAAATAATCAGACCCCCTTTTATATAGTAAGGAGTCCCACTTTAGATACAATTATACAAAAGGTAAGAAATCTCATGATTTGCTAATTAGTCGGTCTCTCGTTGATACATGCCGAGATTCCCACGCGCCGTGATATCCAACCCTTACGGATATTTCGGCCTTACGTTATTCAGTCCGATAATATTTCCTTGAGTTTGATTAGAGGCGGGGTCGGTTCCACGCTGCGGGCTCGATGATCTTGAAGACGCATGCTCTAACTTCGTACCTTAGTTCGATATAATCCAAGGCCGATCTTCAACTCATCCCATTTCAGCCCCGATCTGTCATGCAATAGATGAGCCCGATTTCGACCGTATATAGATTGTCCCCTCATTTTTCGGATAGTAAGCAGAGAGAAACGATATGAGCACCCGATCTTAGTCTCGATTCTTCATGCCTGAAATGATAAAACTGACAAAACATCTCGTCAGTCACGTCTTTAATGGCATTTAATGTTCGTCAGTTACTAGTCGGCCATTACAGGTTTTGAACTGTAGTTTGCAAGCTATAAATACTCCAACTTTCATTCATTCAAACTTTACATTTACACCTCTTTTACTCGTGTTCTTAAAAAACTTTGCATTCTCTAACACTTGCACCAGATTTCTTGAGGCTTTTGCAAGAATTTTCGCTTATCTTCATTCTAAAACATTAAGTGTGACCTTTTAACTTCCTCTTCTTCATCTCTATTCAAGAGAAAAATGCAAAAACTTCTAAGACAGTTCCACAAAAAGAGACTGGTTCTTCATCACATCCTGCCGGCGAGGGACCAGCGGCGAAACCTCACCCTAACGAGTTTGTTCTTGGTGGATGTTCGATCGGTACTGATTTCAAGGTCGAAAAAACTTCTTCGGTACCAGGTCGATGCGAGCCGGTCTCGAGATATATATGCTCGATCATCGATGATCTCCTCTTTAAGGTCAAAGAGGATTGCAACTGGGCTGATTAACATGTGGTGGTGCCTTCGCCTGAGGAAGCAATTACTACCCACGTTGAGGGTTTTTTTTAGTGTTAACACTTATCCCTTCACGTTGGGTCACTTAGACCAGGTCATCATTGCCTTCTGCAAGAGGTACGAGGTGACCCTCGGTCAAATTCATCCTTTTTTCTAGAGGATAGTAATTCTACTTTATTTTCTTGTAAATAAAATCAAGGCGTGTCCCTTCACCCTTCATTATCTCATGCGCCTGTACAGTCCACGACTCTATCGAAGGGGATTAATAAAACTTTCCCACTGGGCCAGTAAGGCCCCATTCTCGAGTATAGACGAGGATCGGGACCGAGGCTGGATGGGCTTCGTTTAACTAAAGGCCTCGAATTAATCCCGGCCGAGGACATGCCATTTCCCGAGAAATGGAACATGAAATATAAGTATAACTTTACCTTCAAGATTTTGTTTGTTGTTTTTTATGTTTTTCCTCTCTTATTATGGACGTTTTGTGGTGCAGCCGTTGCTCGAATGCCGAATGCAGTTCCTTGACTCAAGGAGTGGGTCGAGGACTTGTGTCACAGAAACCCTATTTCAAGCACACGTGGTGCGAACTGTCTAAGGGCCAGTGGGAGGGCCATTCCCATGGTAAGTTCGTTTTTCCGATTTAATAATATTTGATTTTTCCTCGTGTCGTTGAGTTCTCATTAGTTCCGTTTCCATTGGAGGTCTCCCTTAGGATATTGCTGTGAGGCCTCCATCTGATGACGAGGATGTACCTCTCGAGTCCCCTGCTCCGAGGCAGGGTGATGAGAAGAAAAGGAAGAGGGTGCCTAGTTCTCCGAGCTTGAAGTTAGTGACGGCGAATCAGGCATGGTGACTAACAGTCCGAACCCGCAGGTCCACCAAAAGATTAACAAGATCGGGCAGCTTCAGCAAGAGGCAGATACGGTAAAGGTTGAGGCCAAATAATAGAAAAAGAACATGGACCGCCTAGCCACAGAAAAGGAGACCACCTGGTCCCAACTGGCTTCGGCTGAAGTCCATCTCCGAGGTGTAAAAGAGAAATCTTTGGTGCAGGCCAACAAGATCGAGGAGCTCTAGTCCTAGCTGAATTAGGCCATGTCTGATCGAGAAAGTCTGGCCACGGAGCTTGAAGCAGCCAGGTCGAAGGCAAAAGTAGTTAAGGCCAATGCCGATGAGATGGTGGCAGTTTATAAGGCCGATGCTGAGGTGGCTTGGGTTCAAGCAAAAGACATAACCGAGCATGCTAAATGGAATTCTAGAAGGGAGGCCCTTGCGGAAATCCATGCTCAGGGTTTCGACCTATCAGCTGAGATCGAGATCGCCAAGGAACTCGAAGCTGAGGCTAAACAATTGGCTTATCCTGAGGATGATAATGATTCTGAGGGTGAAGATTCTGCCCCCGATAAGGACCAGGCCACTTAGGCCTTTAGATATTTTTGTTTCTTGTTTTTTGCCTTTTTCTTGAGGCCATTCAGCCTTTGTAAAAAAATTTATCGGGCTGTATGGCCCTTGTAAAAAGAATTTTTTTACGAATATATAAGGCTTTCTTTCTATTTCTTGGCTTTCGAATTTTTCCCTTTGCTTTCTTATTTTTATTCACAAAGATCAAAATGCCTTAGCACAGAATAATCAGGTTATGTTCGAAGGTTCAAACAAACCTTGCCTTTACATTAATCTATTTTAAGTCATTTTGGGGGTTCGATGTTACCTAAAACTTCCTCCCAAAGTAAGTAGCTAAGATTATAGTTCGTCGAGCGTAGCCTTTAGAACCGATTATGAATTTTTTTTTGAAGGCGTTGTTTTTATTGTGGGTCTCAGATGTCTCTGAGCCATGTTAATATGCGCATAGCCTTTTAGTTCGGGTGCCGCCCAGTAGGCATGCTTTCCTAGGTTATCCAGGTTTGGCTAAGATAACAGTCCTCGAGTGGGAATGGTCGTGGCTTTTAAAATTTGGGGGTTGCTAATAGGTCTTATGACCCCGATGTCTATTAGCTTGAACAGTTCAAGTTTATTTTCGGACGGCAGTCCCCGAGTGAGAAAGTGATTGTTCGATCTCAAGTTAAGGAGGCCCTTAGGTTCATTACCTTTAGGGGATCGGAAGCAGTGAATCCTTTAAGAAATGTAAATAAGAGATTTTTAAAAGACAAGATGATTGCAAGGAAGATACTTCTCTCTATTCTTGTGTAAAATAGTTATACATGCAAATATGCTTTATGTTAGGGCTCGAGCAATCTATGCGGACACGGTTCGTTTGATCATTTGGCCCTTACAATAAACCCTACCTATCGAGACCCTTTCATCACGAAGTAATTTCCTTGCTAAAGTCATTATTCGAGGGTAATGCCCCCAAATATTCGAGGTTGATTAGAGAGAAGCCTCGGATACTGTTGATGCCATCCTTAACACTGATTCATGACTGGTCTTCTATTCTAAGTTAGCACGATCCACTGTTGCCTCGTAGAAAACCTTGCCAGAAAACCTATGTGGGACAAAACTGGTTCAAGGAGAAAAGCATGCAACACGTGCTTTCAGACCTAAAACTTTGTATGGCTCCTTATCGGTCGCCTGCAAGTGTTAGTTCAAAATATAAGTAAAAAAATGAATGGGGTCGTACCGTAGCAGTAATATTGTTTTAGGTGAGTTACATTCCAATTATTCGATAGTTGTTCTCCGTTCATTGTTCCGAGATTATAGGATCCTTTCCCGGTGACCTCGAGAATTTAGTAAGGTCCTTCCTATTTTGGACCCAACTTCCCTTCGTTCGAATTTCAGATGTTTAGTGTGACCTTCCTATCACGACCCAAATCGAAGGGTCACGACCGGCATCCAGTGCCTTACTCAATCGAGTACCAGCATAACATATCTCTCTTATTGTACTATTATTGCTAACTGGACCAATATGGCCACAACTCGTAATGTATAACTATAAGTAGGAAAGCACTGTATCAATGAAGCATCTTTCTTAAAATATGAATAATATGGGCAGTCAAACCCTCTGACATACTGTACAAAATGATCCTCTATCTACAAAGCCTCTAAGAATATTATACATCAAATGGGATAGGGTACCGGCCTACCCATAAGTCTGTAGCGAAATTCTGACACGATGACTCATAGACTCGGCTGCACTCCGAATGAGGTGGAGTCTTACCGATCCTTCGCTGAATGCTAACCTCATCTACTATGAGGGCTCGTCAAACTGATTGTCTATACCTGCAGGCATGAATGCAACGTCCCTGTCATGACCCAAAACTAACACGGTCGTGATGGCGCCTAACGTGGTACTAGGAAAGTCGATATATTACCAATACTAATCAATATTATCGTTCTTAAGATAAAATCAAAGCTATTTAACAGTAAACCTTCATAAAGTGTTTAAATCAAAGCAACAGTGTAGAAAGAAAGTCCGACATCGGGGTGTCACTAGTTATGAGCATCTACCAAGGGTTGTCCGATAATACTAAAACATGAATAGTCTGGAAAACAACTAATAACAATCTACAGGTGAAATCAACAATCACTAACACGTCTAGCAACTCCTAGATCTGCACACAAGGTGCAGGGAGTAATATGAGTACGCCGACTCAGTAAGTAATAAAGGTAAATAGAGACTGAGCAGTAGGAAACAAATAAAATCCACATCATGAAAAACTCAGTAAGCACAACATGCTTTCAAATTAGTATATGAGTCAAATCATCTCATTTAAAATCCAGTTTTTGGTAAGATCATTTGAAGATTCTTTTCAACAGATTCAATAGAAGTTCAATGCAATTTATTGTAAAAGTGATGAAAATCATAATCGGCCCCTCGGGAAACATGAATCATAAACCACCCCTCGGGCATAACATCACTCAGAATTAGCCCATTAGACAAACATGAATCATAAACAGCCACTCGCCAAACCTCTAGTCACTCATATACAGCCCTTCGGGCATACCTTACAATCACTCATAAACAGCCCCTCGGGCACAACATAAATCAAGGACAACCCATTGGGCAAAGCATAAATCAAGAACAGCCCCTCGGGCAAAACATCATATCACTCACTCAAGGTACCCACGCTCACTAGGGGGTGTACAGACTTCGGAGGGGATCCTACATCCCAAGCGCTATAACAAGCCACCTCGTGGCGTAAATCAATCAGGCCCTCAGCCTCATAATAACAAGCCACCCCATGGCATAAATCAATCAGGCCATCAGCCTCACAATAACAACAAGTCACCTCGTGGCATAAATCAATTAGGCCCTCGGCCTCACAATATCATGAATCAATAACAACCTGCTGCAGCGCGCAGCCCGATCACATAATATCCTCACAAAATAGGCCCTCGACCTCACTCAGTCAGAAACCTCTCAAGCCACTCGGGCTATCAGTAAAACAGGATGCTCAGCCCAAAATATCATTTTATGCATAAAAAATAGAGTAATAAAGACTGAGTTATAAAATCAGTAAAACATAGCATAACAGAGTACAGATCTTAAATCAGAACAGTGAGGAAATAATAAGAAAAGCCCCTAAGGGTCCAAATAGCTTTGGTACGAGGCCCAAATATGGCATTTAGCCCAAATCATAGAAATTCTTTCTAAAGCACATAAGTATCAAATAGTTTTCAATCAAATACGCAACTTAATAGTTGTTACGAGACAGACAAAGTCACAACCCCCAACGATACACGCCTACACGCCCATCACCTACCATGTGCGTCACCTCACAATAGTAAAACGATGTGAAACTCGGGGCTGCATACCCCTAGGACAACATTTACAATCATTACTTACCTCAAACTGGGCAAAACTCTAGGCTGTGATACTCTTGCCCCTCGATTCGGCCTCCAAATACTCCGAATCTATCTAAAATCAGTATATAATCATCAATATAGGCTAAAGGAATGAATCCCATATGAAAATTATCAAATTAAACCACAAATCCCAAAATAGGTCAAACTCAGACCCCGAGCCCACATCTCGAAATCCGACGAAATTCACAAAACTAGGAAACTCATTCACTCACGAGTCCAATCATACTAGTTTTACTCAAATCTGACTCTTATTCGATGTTCAAATCCCAGAAATTCATTTTATGAAATTTCTAAAATGTTCCCCAAATTTCTACCTCAAAGTACTAATCAAATGATGAAATCATTTATATATTCATGAACATTAACCAAATCCGAGTTAGAATCACTTACCCCGATGAATTTCTTGAAAAACCCTCGAAACATCGCCACAAACCGAACTCCCTAGGCCCAAACTGTGAAATAATGCCCTCAACCCCGTTTATATAGTACACTCTCTGATCTTCAGTATACGTACATATAATGCAATCTGGTCATGGGTCAATGTACATGTATAAATGAATGCAATGCATGAGAAGTACGTCAATAAAATCTTTCGGAATGTCATAAGACCATTATGCCTCTGATTAATATTATGAAATAAACTTTATCAACTTACGTATTTTTTGAGACCCATGAACAGACGATAAAATAATAGGACATATGGGGAATCAATAACATAGGCATCTCTAGCATTTCTATGAATAGAGTCATTTATGGAAGTTGTGCATTTGTTCGTTTGGTTTGTATCGCATGGATCATGCCAAAAGGAAAAAAGGGATAGGCTTAACATACCTAAACCGATTCTCTTGACAATCCCTCTATTACACGTTGATTGTGACAAAATATGTAACGGCGGATCGAAGTAGGAAAAAAGCCGTTTGATATTCTTGAGAAAGATTTCATCGTACTCCCTTAAAATTGCAAAATCTCACATTGCTAATGTGCTAAGGAATCGCGTTTGAATTTTTGTTTCAAGAGATTCACGTTACTACCATATGAATCCTTGTATGAATTGGCTGAAATCTTAATCCCTCATATTGTAGAGATATCAAATCTCTTTAAGTGATTTAGAAGGATGTTTTAAACCTTGGTGGGTTTGGCCCCACTAGGAGATGACTAAGCTTTGGCCTAAAGGCCCCTAACATGCCACCTTGTTTGTGAGTTAACACTCATTATCAATGCCTCTTTGGACTGCCATGTTAGGGGTATTACACGTATCCAAAAAATCACCCCTTTCCCTATCAACTTATTAATACCCCACTAATTAAATAATTAATCAATTACCACATAATTAAGAATTATCTTAAATTACTTAAAATACTACTCACTTTTAATACACTTTGTACACCTCAATATCATGGTCATGTGGTATCTTGTATGACATTAGTCTATAAATATCGGGCATTATAGCTCAGACCGTATTTTATTCCAAATTGACAAACTTCGACGTAACTCACTTTCTTCGATTTGCTTACCCTCTCACCTTCACGAATTTACTTATCACTTGTTTGAAATAGCATAATACTTATAATCCCAAAATAATCTCATTCCCGAACTTACGTCAATTAGCTTACGAGAAAACTTTAACGTACGAAAATGCAGAATGTAACATCTCATTTTTTAGCTTATATCAACTTACTTATGGCGTACTTCCACGTACGAAAATATAGAGTGTAACATCATTCCCCCTTTGGAACATTCATCCTCGAATGTTGACGGATGCACTTATCATTTTCATAGCCTATGTCTTCTGAATACTTTAGTACTCTTCTTGCCATCTAGGCAACTGTTCTATGAATAAATCTAAAGGCCAGGGCATTCCTCCCTTTGGGCCTCTTTCTCACACCACGATTTGTGGTCGGAATTCTTCCAATCTCGTAACTGTCGTTATCTTCTATCATGCACCCTATATGACTCTGCCCTTATATGTGCTCCTATATGACTCTTCTCTCCTTTTTAATTTTAGACAATCTCTAGGCCTCACTTTGTAAACAAAAAAAGAACTTGACAAGGTGTCCCTTTGGGAATCTATAGGTGTACTGAAGTTCTTCGCTCGGTACTTTGTTGAACTTACAAGTATTGTTATATTTTATTTCATAGACCCGGTTATCCATCTGTATGACTTTACTGCATCTAGGTAGGTCATATTGTACCATAACTCTTACTTCGATTTATCGTTACTGAGGCCTGCTACCAAACTCTAGGTTACTTTCGCTGCTTATCTTATATGTATAAATCTAAGTCCTTTAATGCTTCTTCATTAATGTTCATCTTAAGAATGATGGCCTAATCTCATCTCATACTTTGTAACTTTATCCATCTATTGTCGATTCACCTTAACATTGATCCATAATCTACCACCGATAACTTGAAACCTCTTACGTAATGCATTGTCACTAGATCTTACGTCTTATTGAGGAATATCTGAAGTGGTTTTCCTGATCCAACTGGGGGCGATACTATACATCCACAATCGTATTTCATAGCATTCCCATGTGATTCACCTTACGTGGGTATTTTAATCCTATACAATTCATGAAATCCCTTTTTTCATTACTCAATCGAAGGCCTAAACGTCATACTTTATCTATCACAATTACACCCTTGTTCTTCTACCAGGGCAGCATTCCATCTCTTCTAAATGCTATTAGTCTTAGACTCCTTTGTGTTTTATTTAGGCTATACTGAACTTTCTATAACTTAGAGAAACCATTGGCTCTCTTAATTTTATGGGCTTAATATCGAGAACCTATCCATTCTCGTTACCTTCTCACTTGCCTTCCCTTATCCTTACTCATGTCTTCCAAAAACCTTGTCGCTCTACCATACTTTAGCTTGTGACCTTCACATATCCATTTTTACTACTCGCAGCCTTCCTTCAACTTGCTTGCACCATAGATTTTTTTGTGTTATTCTGGAACATCAAGTGAGACATCTCATCATATCTAACTCTCCTTTACTCTCTTAACTAGGCCTCTCGATACCTAGAAACCATAGGCTAGGAAATATGCCACTAATTACACTGCTATCATTCCTGGATACTGAACCCCAGTGGTTCTGGCCCTCTATCTGAAGTATAGATTATTCACAACCTTCTGCACTTGAGTATCTCGTACGTTGTTCTCCTTTACCTTACTTACCTTAAAATATTGCCTCACATTCTTCTATCTATTTCATATCCTCCCTTCCCCATAAGTATAATTCACATCCACAACTTGACGCTCTATTATAATACTTGCACCTCTAGTACATACACAATTTGATGAGAGCTTCATACTAACTTCTTATAAGGGCTGGTACTCTTCTGACTGGCTTTATCGTAGAGTCGTTATAGAATATGGCTACTGTACTCTCTCTCTCTTGTACTTCTGATATTTAGGAGTGATCATGCAATGTTCTCAATCACGAGGTCTATAATTTTCTGGTTCCAATAATCAAATTCCTGATTTACTTGGTTGATATAACTTTTTGGTCTCCTCTTCCTTCTGATCTATCTTTATGTAGGCTTAAGCTATCTTCTGATTTGCGGCTCATGGTATTAGTTATTATTTTAGCCCTTTATGGATGCTATGAAATATCCATGATACAATCTTCTAACAATTCAATCCTTTGTGTATGACCTAGACTCAATTCTTTCTTTTAACTTATACCGAAGTCTTCTACGATTGTATGAATGTCAATATATATGTTGCATGGATAATACTCCAAAATATTAAGTGCGTTCATAACGTAACTAACTCTGGATCATTGATCGAATAATTCCTTTCGTTCCTTCTCAGCTTTCTGCCTCCTTGTTCCATGCATACTTAGCTTATCTTAGTTCTCACCCATGCCGGAATTTTTGTACAACTCAGATGATCTTGAATATTACTTTTTATTCTACTTCGCGTTCATTAGCCACGATAGCTGCCACTTTCTTATGGAGTGCATACATTGTTGTTGTGAAACTGTTATTACACAACCATTTCCTTTTAAGGTCATTATGCGCAGATTGAAGCCTTCTTCCTTATTTTCTTAGCTAATCTTTTATTGTAGTACTTAGATCCTTCTGGCCCTAGCAAAGCTGCGAGATTATTAAATCGTATACTCGACGGAATATTTGATGTTCTTCCTCGCCTATAAGTATCATTAGTTACTTACCTCCACGCTCATGTGCTCGTACGGTTGCTTTTGAACTGAAGTTTTGACTGCCTTCCCAGTGACACTCTCTTTTATTTCCGTAACACTCATATGGTACATTTAACTACCCCAACTCCTATCTGAATATTTCCCAAGGATCACGATGTCATATCTGCGAGACTGAATTCCTCATGTTGGGGTTCACTATGTTTATCTTGCACAATCTGTTGATTTGTCTGTATCCTATTGTCTAGCCATAATTAGGCTCTTCATGAATCAACTACTAACTACTCGTTGGACAATTCTCATATCAATATTTCGCGTAATCTTTCTTGGGTTATTTCCTTTGTCTTAACTTACATCTCGCACTGGCTCCTTATTTATCAATAACATCCCGGGCAGGAACCCTTACTTCCTTTCCTTGATGTCATGCTTACATAATGTTCTGGAATCACAACATATCTGTAGGATTTGAATAAGTGAAATCTCATTCCTTTATCATTTTTATCGCATCCTTCCTTTATCATTCCATCTTTACTAGAACCACTTAATTTTGACTGAATGTCACATCGCTCCATATTCCCCTCTTTAGGGAAGTACTAAAATTTAGTGCTACGACGATCTACCTATAGATATTTTACCTCTTCATCTTTGGCATCTTTTCACATCATCGATGACCTTTACTCACCTTGTGGTAATCCTTCTGTACCAGGGATAACAAAATTCCTTACTCACAAGGGTGACACCTAGTGTAACTGGCACACATAGTCCCTTAAGCTTAACTTTGCTCACATTGTTTGCTTTAGGGAAGCGTCTTCCTGAATGACCTTTAAAGATTATTCTTCTGTCGTCCATTCTATTATTCCTAGAACGTAATCTCTGAAATTCTCATGATACCGACTATTATCGAATCATTCAGTTCCTATTTCATGTTTAGTTTATCTTGTTTACAAGCCCATACTGATTTCTATTATTCTGGGTCTAACTTTTCCTTCTGGTAGTCGCGTTGGAGTCACGAACTTATTTCTTGAAATGATTATATGACTTTATGGCCTATACTACTTTGTTGTCTCAAGGCCTATCGCCTTTCGGCTTTTCCTTCACCTGGCTATAGACTCTGTAATATTGTCATTTTTTTTGGTCTACCGTTGTTATCAATGTATCACATCTTACTTATAATGCTTCATTATCTCTCTTCTTATTTCCTTTTAATACTTCTGTCTATCACTTTATTCTGAAAACTTCAACAAGACGTTCTTTTGCTTTTAGATCCTCTTGCTCCATCTACTGGCTTTTCGGGTTGCTTAACATTCTTTCTCTACTAGGAACGGGGAGCCACACTATGATAATATTTATCCCTTAAAGGCTTCCAGTGCCTATATTTGTAGTACTCATATCTAGCTGTACTATTTTAGAGTGCACCATTTAGGTGTCTCACGAGGAGATCTATTAGCATATTTGCAATATCCTTCGAAAATGTCAACTAACACAAACAATTTCTACCATTTTGGGTCACTCTAACCCCAGTCGGATCCTGATATTCGTCCTTCTCTTATACTACTTCTATTAGCCCCCATATGGCATAAATGAAATGGGTGTGGCCAATTGTACATACCTCCGTTATTGTTGAAGGTAACTCGAAAGACTTATATTCCTCTACCTGAATTGTAAATATTGATAATCTTCATTAACTGGGTGCCTTGTACACTTATTCATCTTGCTTGTTTTACTTGTTGAAACTCATATCTATCTTTTAAATCTCTTATTGTCTTTCATCATAGGGGTGGATAGATATTCCTGCCTTAAGGCTCCTTATCAAGAGGTTTACACGTCTTAGTACGCTGAAGACCTTACAGTTACTCATCATAAACATTATAAAAAATCGAGTTCCTCTGACTCAACTCTTCCATAGCCACATTCAATCTCTTACCAACTATCTTTCTGGATGTAGGTATCATCTTATTACGAATAGAAAATAGGAGTTTGAATTCTTATAAGTGAGCTCTACCATACGATCTAGAGTAAGAAGAAAGAGTGACAGTCCTAAATGCCCTGTAGCCTCCAACTTATAAATGTGGTGCACAACACACCCATAAACAAGACTCTACTAGACACGGCTTGTAGACTCCCTAGGACAGAACTGCTCTGATACCACTTTTGTCACGGCCCAAATCGAAGGGTCACGAAGGGCACCCGGTGCCTTACTCAACCGAGTACCAGCATAACATATCTTTCTTATTGTACTGTCATTGCTAACTGGATAAACATGGCCACAACTCGTAATGTATAATTATAAGTGGGAAAGCACTGCATCAATGAACCATCTTTCTTAAAACATGAATACATATGGGCCGTCAAGGCCTCTGACATACTGTATAAAATGAACCTCTATCTACAAAGCCTCTAAGAGTATTAGAGATCAAATGGGACAAGGTACCAACCTACCTATAAGTCTGTAGCAAAATTTTGACACGATGACTCATAGACTCGGCTCCACTCCAAATGAGGTGGAGTATTACCGATCCTTCGATGAATGCTAACCTCGTCTACTATGAGGGCTCATCAAACTGATTGTCTATACCTGCAGGTATGAATGCAGCATCCCCAACAAAAGGACGTCAGTACGAATAATGTACCAAGTATGTAAGGCACATAAATAAGCATATAAAAGACATAGAAAAACATGGAGTAAATGACATAACCTGTAAGTCTGGATAACTCTATAACTCATGAAATACTTATACTATCATGCATATGCATATGAATGTCATGTCGTGCATAGGTACATGTGTTCATAACATCATCAAGCCTCTAAGGGCATCTCATCAAATCATTTCGGCATTGTGGGAAAAATCATCAACGTATACCAACTGATCAGGTGGTGGTGTGGATATAACGCCGTAACCTTCTCCCATATACTATATATATATATATATATATATATATATATATACAACGCCATATGATCATGGGTCAATGTACATATATAAATGAATGCAATGCATGAGAAGTACGTCAATAAAATCTTTCGGAATGTCATAAGACCATTATGCCTCTGATTAATATCATGAAATAAACTTTATCAACTTACGTATTTTCTGAGACCCATGACTAGACAATAGAATAATAGGACATATGGGGAATCAAGAACATAGGCATCTCTAGCATTTCTATGAATAGAGTCATTTATGAAAGTTGTGCATTTACTTGTTTCGTTTGTATCGTATGGATCATGGCTAAAGGAAAGAAGGGATAGCCTTAACATACCTGAACCGATTCTCTTGACAATCCCTCTAACATACGTTGATTGCGACAAAACATATAACGGCGGATCTAAGTAGGGGAAAATCCGTTTGATATTCTTGAGAAAGATTGTATCGTACTCCCTTATAATTTCAAAATCTCACATTGCTAAGGTGCTAAGAAATCTAATTTGAATTTTTGTTTCAAGAGATTCACGTTACTACCACATAACTCCTTGTATGAATTGGCTGAAATCTTAATTCCTCATATTGTAGAGATATCAAATCTCTTTAAGTGATTTAGAGGGATGTCTTAAACCTTTGTGGGTATGGGCCCCACTAGGTGGTGATTAAGCTTTGGCCTAATGACCCTTAACATGCCACCTTGTTTTGTGAGTTAAGACTTATTATCAATGCCTTTTGGGTTGCCATGTTGGGGGGGTGTTACACTTATCTAAGAATTTACCCATTTCCCTAATCAACTTATTAATCCACCACTAATCAAATAATTAATCAATTACCCACATAATTAAGAATTATCTCAATTTACTTAAAATACTACTCACTTTTAATACACTTTATACACCTTACTATTTTGATCATGTGGTACCTTGTAAGGTATTAGTCCATAAATATCGGGTATTATAGCTCGGGCCGTATTTTATCCCAAATTGACAAACTTCGACGAAACTTACTTTCTTCGATTTGCTTACTCTCTCACCTTCACAAATTTACTTATCACTTGTTTGAAATAGTATAATACTTATAAGCCCAAAATAATCTCATTCCTGAACTTACGTCGATTAACTTACGAGGAAATTTAACGTATGAAAATGCGGAAAGTAACATCTCATTTCCAAGCTTATATCAATTTACTTATGGCGTACTTACACGTACGAAAAATGGTGTGTAACACTTCCTGAGTACTAAGTCCCCAATATTGAAGTATCGAAGGTTGGCCCTTCGATTCTAATACCTCTCGATTCGCTATTTTTGGGCGACCTACTGGACCAGTACGGCTTCGCACCTTTCGTCTAATAGCTCCAGGCTTGTACTCATGTCTTTGTCATTCGATTTCTTTATTGTGTATCAGAATCTTACACTTGGTTCACCGACTTCGATCAGTATTAGATCTTCGGCACCATAAACCAGTAAGAATGGGGTGGCCTCGGTACTGGAATTTGAAGTCGCGCGCTATGCCCATAGAACTTCGGGTAAGATTTCTTTTTATTTTCCTTTGGCGTCGGTTAACCTTTTTTGAGGTTTTGGAGTATGGTTTTGATTGGTCGATTCAGATTGTCCGTTTCTACTAGGGTGATAAGGTGTTGATAAGATTCTTTTGATCTTATGATCTTCAAGAAACATGGTCACTTTGCTGCCGATAAATTGTTCCCCGTTGTCAAATACGATTTTGGATCGCATTCCAAACCGATATATGATGTGGTCTCAAATTAAGTCGATGACTTACCTTATCCCTGACCTTCTCGTACGCCTATGCTTCTACCCACTTAGACAAATAGTCAGTCATAAATAAGATAAATTGAGCCTTACCCGGTGCCCATAGAGGAGGGCCAACGATGTCCATTACCCATTTTATGAATGGACATGGTGACAAGATCAAATGCAGTAGTTCCCTGTGTTGGTGAATCATCGGAGCATGTCTTTTCCATTCGTCACATTTTCGTACGAACTCCTTCGCATCCTTTTCCATGTCGATCCAGTAGTAGTCAGCTCTGATTACCTTTCGAACCAATGATTCGGCGCCTGAATGATTTTTGCAGGTTCCCTCGTGAACTTCCCTCAGAACATACTCAGTATCGCCTCATCCCAAACATATTTCTAGCGGGCCATCGAGCATTCTTCTAAATAAGGTTCCATCCTCCGACAAGCTAAATTTGGCTGCCTTTGTGTGCAGGCCCTCGATTCCTTTGGATCCGAGGGTAGTTTCCTAGTCTTCAAATACTCTAAGTATTTATTTCTCCAATCCCAAGTTATTCTTGTGGATTTAATTTCAGCGTGACCTTCTTCTACTACCAATCTCATGAGTTGTACGACTGCCCCCGAGTAGAGGTCGTTGTCTTCGACCGATGGCCCTAAGTTTGCTAGGGAATCTCCCTCGCTATTTTGATCTCGAGGTATGTTCTGAAAAGTCCACTCTTTGAACCGATGTAATGTTAGCTGGAACTTATCTAGGCACCTTTGCATTAGTTCTTCTATAACTTCGAACGTTCCATTAACTTGGTTCACCACAAGGAGGGAGTCACACTTAGCTTCGATCACCTCCGCCCCCAAGCTTTTGGCCATTTTGAGACCTGCAATCGTGGCCTCATATTTTTCCTCATTGTTAGTCAATTTCACAGTTCATGGATTGTCTACGTACATTGCCTGTGGGTGGCTTTAGTATGATGCCAAGTTCGGACCCCTTTGTGTTCGAGGCACTGTCCGTAAAGAGGGTCCAGATTCCCAAAGACATTCTCAAATTTACCAACAACTCTCTTTCGACCTCGAGTATTAGGGCCGGCGTGAAGTCGGCCACAAAATCTTCCAAAATTTGAAACTTAATGGATGTCTGGGTCGATACTGAATATCGTACCTGCTGATTTCTACGGCCCATTTCGCCAATTATCCCGAGAGTTTCGGTTTATGCAATATATTTTACAATGGGTAAGTTGTCACAACATATATAGGATGGCACTGAAAATACAATTTTAGTTTTCTAGAGGCGTTTAGTAAAGCAAGCGCCAATTTTTCTATGTGAAGATATCTAGTTTCAGCCTCACCTAAGGTCATGCTAACATAATTAATTGAAAATTGTATACCTTGTTCTTCCAGAACTAGGACTCCACTTACCGCTATTTGAGATACTGCCAAATACAAGTATAGTTGTTATTTTACCCTCGGCGTGTGAAGCAGTGGCAGGCTTGATAGATATCGCTTAAGTTCTTCCAAGGCACGTTGACACTCCGGGGTCCATGTGAAGTTGTTTTTCTTCTTTAGTAACGAGAAAAATCGGTGACTCTTATCGGAGGACATCAAGATGAATTGACACAAGGCAGCAATGTGCCCGGTTAGCCTTTGCACGACCTTCACATTGTCTACTACTGTGATATCCTCGATAAATTTGATCTTGTCGGGGTTGATCTCAATTCCTCGGTTGGATACCATGAACCTAAGAAATTTACCCGATCCGACTACGAACGCACTTATTTCTAGATTCAGCTTCATGTTTTACTTCTTCAATATACTGAAGGTTTCCTACAAATGCTTTAATTGGTCCTCTGCTCGCTGGAACTTAACTAACACATTGTCAATGTAAACTTCCATGGATTTCCCTATTTGTTCTTCGAACATCCAATTTACTAGGCGTTGGTAAGTGGCAGCGGTATTTTTTTAATACAAATGGAATATGTTATAGCAGTATGTACCATACTTAGTAATGAAGGAGGTCTTTTCCTAGTCATCCTGGTTCATTTATATTTAGTCATACCCGGAGTAGGCATCAAGAAAACTGAGGATCTAGTGGCCAGCCTTGGCATCGATCATGCGGCGGTGTTAGGCAAAGGAAAAGAGTCCTTTGGACATGCCTTATTTAAATTTTTATAATCTACACACATTCTTAGTTTGTTCCCTTTTTTAGGGACTAATACTACGTTTGCTAACCATTCTGCGCATTTGACTTCCCGAATGGATCCTATTTTAAGGAGTTTAGTTACCTCGTCCTTGATGAAAACATGTTTGATCTCGAACTAGGGTCTCCTTTTCTACTTGACTGAATGGAATTTCGAGTCCAGGATTAGCTTGTGAGTAGTGATCTCCGGTGGGATCCCTTTCATGTTGAGATGGGACCAAGAAAACAATCTATGTTAGCTATGAGAAATTGAATGAGTTTTTCCCTAAGCTTAGAAGTTAACCCTGTGCCAACGTATACCTTCCGATCGGGTAGACGCTCGATCAATGTGACTTGCTCCAGCTCTTTGACCATTGATTTTGTAGCATCTAAATCATCGGGTACTATAAAAGATCTGGGAACCTCATAATCATAATCTTCGTTGGTACCCTATTTATCCAATTGGGTCGTGGCTAGTATCGATAATTGCTATTTAGTTTCCTGCTTTGTGTTCGAAATTGGTTCCTTCGATGTTGTCAGTGTCGATACCGGAATCACTTCTTCAACTGCGAACATTTCCTTTGCGGCTCGTTGCTCCCCGTAGATCGTTGTAATCCCTCCTGGCATTAGGAATTTTAGCACCTGGTGAAGGGTTGAGGGTATTTCCCTCATGTTGTGAATCCATGGTCTCCCAAACAGGGCATTGTACCTCATTTCCCTTTCAATCACGTAAAACTTGGTTTCCTGGATGGTCCCCGCGGCATTCACTAGTAATTTTATTTCTCCCTTAGTATTTTCACAAGCCATATTGAACCCGTTTAGTACCCAAGTTGCAAGCACGATTTGGTCCTGTAGGCCGAGTTGTTCTACGACCCTTGATCGAATGATGTTGTCCGAGCTACCTGGATCAAATAACACATGTTTAACTCGAGATTTATTCATGAGCACAGATATACCAGTGCATCGTTGTATGGCTACATGATTCCTTCTCCATCCTCGTCGTTGAAAGACAAAGTTCCTTCTGGTATGCAATCTCGAGTCTGTTTCTCCCTCATGATGGATACTTTGGTGCACTTTAACATCGGACCATAAGGGACATCGACTCCTCCGATGATCATGTGGATGACATGTTGAGGTTCTTCTTGCTCGATTTGTTTATTAGAATCCCTATTTCTGAAAAGATTCTTGGCTCGGTCACTCAAAAATTCTCGAAGATGCCTATTGTTGAATAATCGGGCTACCTCCTCCCTCAATTGTCAGCAATCTTCTGTTCTGTGGCCGTGAGTGCCATGATATTTGCACATTTGGTTTGGGTCCCTTTGGGCTGGGTCGTATTGTAGAGGTTGAGGCCATTTGGTATCTTTGATGCGTCCGATAGCAGTATCGTCTACGTTAAAGTTATATTCTGACAACCTCGGTGCTTCTTTGCGTCCGATAGACCTGTTGAAACCATTCTTGCTCATGAGTCCCCGGTTGTTCTGGCCTCGGTTGTTTCTTATTTCATTTCGTATAGAACTTCGTTCAGACCCATTGCCTCTTCGATCCCTTATTATACTGCTGGTATCGATCCTTGTTCGACCTTGGTTCACGATCAATATGTCTTTTGACTCTATCGATGGCTCTATAGGATAAACGAATCCGGAATGATCTTCCAGTTGATCATCTTCGACTATGATCTTTGATTGATATCAGTTATGTACATCAACCCAAGTGACAGCCGGATATTCTATCAAATTTTGCTTCAACTGCTATGAAGCCACCGAACTTCTAACATTGAGTCCTTGGGTAAAAGATTAAATGGCCCAATCATTAAATGACTGATGGCAGGTCCATCTGTTCTATTTGAAATCAAGATACGAACTCTCTGAGCATCTCATTATCCTTTTCCTCACTTTGAAAAGGTCCGATTTCCTATTTTCGACCTTGATAGCCCTAGCGTGTGCTTTCACAAAAGAGTCTGCAAGAATAAAAATGGGTCAATAGAATTAGGGAGTAAGTTGTGATACCATATCATGTCTCCCTCTGACAGGGTTTCTCTGAATTTCTTCAGCAAGGCAGACTTGATCTCATCATCCTCCAAGTCGTTTCCTTTGATGGCGTATGTGTATTAAGTGACATGTTTATTTGGGTTTGTCATTTCGTTGCACTTAGGAGTCTCGGGCATGCGGAACTTTTTAGGGATCGTCTTTGGATCCGCACTCATAGGGAAAGGTTTCTATAGAAACTTCTTGGATTCCAAGCCTTTCAATATTAGAGGCGCTCCGGGGATCTGGTCGACCCTATAATTGTAGGTTTCCACCTTTTTGTCGTTTTTCGATTTTCTTTTCCCCTGATTCTATTTATTTTGTCAGCTCTTTGAGCATTTTTATGATTTCTAGGTTGTTACCCGACTCGCTCCCCTTTGACCTTTCCGCGACCGGATCCTCCCTGCGAGTGATCTTATGAGACAGACCGGGCTCGATCCTGCTAGGTACGCGACTCTGGTTTAGTAACTGAGCTATTGCCGCATGTTGAGCCTGCAACATTTTGAAGATCATCTGTAGATTGACCCCATCTCCTTCATTATTTTGAGTTAACTGGGCTCCACCACAGATACTATTCTAGGGGTCGGTAGGGAGGCTTGTGTCGATAGCCACATGTGAATTAGCGTCTAATGGGTCCGCAATTGGAATTCCGATCGGATCAAAAGGCGGTACCTCGTTACCGGGCGCTATGTTATTGTTTTTACCGTGGTGACCGGACACATGTCAGTAGGTAGATGTGCTAATTGTGAGTTTGACATTTTCAGCTTAAGCCTGAAATCAAAGACACTTCGAAGAACAAGTGAAATATAGTGTATGTTATGGCAATTCGTATCAAATAACTACTATTATTCTTAGCCCTATGGTGGGCGCCAAACTATCTACTCTTAAATCAGATAACAATTGAATTTATACGCGGTTTTAAGAATACGTGATATAATTTGACACAAATTGAGAAAACAAATTAATATTGAAATCAATGACAGAAAAGTGAATACAAACCACACAAGTTGAACAGTGTTAGCCTTGAAGGTTGGTCACTCTCGAGTCAAAAAGTGTCTCAATCGATATAGAACAGAATAACAAGATAATAAGAACTAGAAATAACAGTGTATTGCTTTTGATTGTGTGTTACAATGTGTATTGCAAATAATCAGACTTTCTTTATATAGTAGGAGAGTCCTACTTCAGATACAATTCTACAAAAGGTAAGAAATCTCATGATTTGCTATTTAGTCAGTCTCTTTTTGATATGTGCCGAGATTTTCGCCGTATTATCCAACCGGTTACGGATATTTCGGTCTTCCATTATTCGGTTCGATACTATTTTCTTGAGTTTGATCGGAGTCGGTGTCGGTTCCGGAGCTACGGGTTCGATAATCTTGAAGATGCATGTTCTAACTTCGTACCTTGGTTCGATATAATCTGGGGTTGATCTTCAACCCATCATGTTTCAGCCCCAATCTGTGATGCAATAGATGAGCCTGGTTTCGACCGTATATAAAGTTTCTTTTAAATATTTTGCTAAATTAAAAAAAAAATAGTTGTGATCTTATAAAGTATCCCCCTTTCATTTTTGTGGAATAATAAATTGGAAAAATTCTTTTCGGCGGCACTGTTTGCATTGAATTGGCATAAAAAATATATTGCCAAACACTAAATCAAGGATCTCTAGACTCTATACCAATCTAATATGTTAGTAAAGTAGACACATTTGATGGCATTGCATTGATGTATTACATGAGAGTTCCAACTTTCGTACACTGTGAGACCGACTAAAGGATAATTACATACAATTGACTGTCACTATAAGTGAAATTGATTATTCAGAAGATTAGGCTATTTAAGTATAAAAGAATTTTTCTAATGTCCATACATGTAGATTAACATTGAAAAATCTTAGTAGCCCAATTGATTGATTATCTAAACTCTCGTCGTATTAGTGAAGGTTTCATTTTCTCACCTCGTAATCCCCTCCCTCGTTACCTTACCCCTATATAATAAAAATAATTTTAAAAAAAAGTTAAATCCATTAAATATATGATTAGCGGTTAATTTAAAAACAAAAGGTTTCATATTAAACAATCGATGCGAAGGGAGAAAAAAAGCCTGAAAACAAAAGGTTTCATAAGGTCAAGTTGCTAAAAAATGAATTTATCTGACAATAAATTACTATACTCCATTGAAATTTTTCAATAATGTATCATTAGGTAGGGACGAAACAAAAAAAAATTATTTGTTGAACCAATAATTTCATCTTATCAATGATATATAACGTATGCAAAATATCAAATAATGCGTTCAGAGAATTTTCAACATTTTTTTATGATATATATCTTGCACTTGCAAATGAGCGAGAAGAGTATATAATTAACAAACAAAATGGTAATGCAATGTTTTTAGAGAAATTTATATACAGCACAAGAGCTTGATAAAATCACAATGATTAGACCATGTGCTACCCTTTAATTGAGGAGGTGCCCCTTATTTTCCTAGTTTCCTGAATGAATGAAAATCCCTTTATCAATTTTCTAGTAATGTTCAGAATATGAAATACAATCTGCCAGAAAATATTACAAGTAGATTAGATTTAAAATGATGAATGAGTACATTGGTTTTTGGTGTTACACATATGCCTTACCTTCTTCACCGATCACATATAGAGTGCATGTGCGAATTACTCTTCTATTATTAAATTAAAATAATATTAATTATCAGTTACAAGAATATTCTTTGAACTTCATTTCGTCACTAGTAGTAATAATTTAAAAGTGTTCTATAAATTTCGCAAGAAGCAGAGATTTACCACGTGCACTAAAAATTTTAAGATGATATTTGTTGGCGAACCCACCACTAAGTGTAGAGTTTTCTCAAGTTCTTTTTCCTTCACCAATTCTCAAGTTTTCTTAACTTCGATTTTTTTTAAGTCTCTTCCTTATCCAACCCCAATCATTACTTGTAATTAATTCTCGTTTTAGAAATGTAATTTCCTATGTTATTCTATTCTAAGTCTCTTTATTCTATTAGCATATTATAATCCTGCAGTGTAATCCTGGAAACAGCCTCTCTGTCCCTCGGGTAGAGGTAAGGTCTGCGTACATATTACCCTCCCCAGACCTCATTTGTGAGATTACACTGGGTTGTTGTTGTTGTTGTTGTTGTTGTTGTTGTTGTTGTTTATTCTATTAGCAGTCTGGAATGGGTGTAAGTCTTGAGCTGAGCTTAATATGGTTTTGATAATTATTAAACAGTTGTCAAAGAATCACATCTTCTGAAGATATTTGTTGTATTGATATACATGATCGTAGATGTGTAAAGCAGTGAAAGAACCATGTCAAACATCGAACTAGATAATCTGAAGACACTGATCAGAAGCTGAAACCTGATTCCAAATGCAAGTCAGATTTCTTGAAGGATTCATTTTGTGGGTTGAAAGTATGGTAATAATTGGATATGGTCACTAGCGATTCATTAACTTTGAGAATACTTGCATTTAAAGCAAAAGCGTGTGAAGAAGTATTTTAAGGAAATAAAATGAAATCCTTTTAGGATTATTTTCCTTAAGAGATAACCAAATTATTTTAGGTGTTGTAGCTAAAATTATAAAAGGATTCGACCAACCTCACTCAATTATAAAGCATCATATTGCTTATATTGAAGATTAACGCTATTCACGCAAATCAAAAAATTTATTCAAGGCAAATAGCAATTTATAGCGAAAGGTGCTTTTAAGACTTCGAGTTGCTCAACGGAAGAACTAGGTTTAGAAGATGAAGCTACTAAAGTTCTTTAGTTGTTTAGGGTTGAGTCATTATTTTGAAGAGAAGTGTATTGCTATGTTATCAAATCGGTAGAGTTTGTTTAGCTTTCTTGGCTAGAGTTTATAGTTTTAAAAGGATAGCTACAATTGGGTTGATTATAGGGTTAAGGTACTAGAGTTAGTCCCTTTGGTTATTAAGTTAAAACCTAAACTCGCTATTTGAAATTAGTGAAGTTTTTTGGCAAATCCTACGATGGTAGTTTGTGATTTTTACTCCCTGGAGCAAGTAATTTTCCACGTACAAATTGTTGTGTTGTTTAATTTTTGCATTTTGCTTTCCATTTATGTCTAGAATTCTTAGGCTAAAAACCAGGTTCTCTAACATGCGAAAATCAGGTACGACATAATTCACGCATCTCTTGTATATTGGTGCATCCAAAAATAATAATTTGTATTAGAGCAGGTTCTTTCAATTGAAGGCTAACACCCTGAACATATCCGCAATGGACGCACCTCTAGGCATTCAAGAAGGAAAATCAACCATAAGACCACCACCGTTCGATAGAAAGTACTATGGATAGTAGAAAGAAAAAATGTATGATTTTCTCCAAGCCAAGGATTTAGAATCCTGGGACATTATTCAAAAAGGTCCTAAGGTCCCATTAAAAAAGATAACAAAAGGATAATTACTAGCCCATAAACCAGGGTTTAATATTGCTCATCCTCGACTAACTTTAAAATTGAGCACACCGGCAAGTAAGATATTTCAAAATATGTTCAAGCATCTTACCAATGACAATGGTTTATATCAATGCTTAGAACCTAATATAAGAGCTATAAATATCTTTTCTCAAGTTTAAACCCAAGACTATTTAAAATATTTGTGTGCCTCTTTCTATCATCCTAACCTCAAAAGATGACTCAAATATACTCCTCTTTAGGACATGCTTATTGTGCCAACCAAAGATCCAAGGACCTTACCAGCAAATCATGTACCCTTACCAACTGGTCAAAGATAGTAATCAATCTGCACACTCAAATATGAATTGAAACATAATTTAAGGACTCACATATCTAAAGAATTTGCTCACTCTTATAAATAAACTCAAGTGCCATCAAAGTTTGTATCATAAACTTGCTCGTAGTGTAATTTTTTACTAATTTAAGCTCGTAAAATCTAGGATCAATTAGGTCTTTATGGGTTATAATATAGGATAAGGGACTAGTAGTATATATATGGATAATCGTGAATAATCCTCCTAATGTCACGACTTAGATCTCAACATGTCGTGATGGCGCCTATCACAGTACTAGGAAAGACGACAATCACAAATAACTACGCATTTTTAAATTGAAAATATGGTGAAATAAGTTTAATAATAAAAATTTTCATAAATAACCGATATGAATAACCGTGACTCGAATACAAAATTTTCAAAATCCGGGTCACTAAGTACATGAGCTACTAAATGACAACACAGTCAAAACTTCTAATACAACTGTTTGAAAAGATAGAATATTGCTAAATAAACTGAAAAGAAGGAGAGCCGAGGACTGCGGATGCTAAAGCAGCTAACTCAAAAGTCTCCAAGCAGGTAATGCTCCAAGTCTAGCAACCACCGGGTCCAGATGTACCTGGATCTGTACACAAAGTGTATAGTATAGTATGAGTACAACTGACCCAATGTACTTATAAGTAACTGGACTAACCTTGGGCTGAAAGCAATGATGAGCTCAGATAGGTACACTCCATATCCAGATAATAACATATATGATAACAAAATGACAGTAATAACTCAGAGAAAATCTCATGATCAGTTGTATATAGTATAGAAAAGTAGACATGCTTTCAAGTTCAATAGTTTAAGCTCAATACTGGTAAATTGTGCCAAGTATAGCAACATGAGGAGTATCACATCTCTATGTCTACATGTCAAATATGCATGTCACTTGTAATGCAACATAGTAATAAACTCATATACTCAAGCTCTCGGAGTTTTCAACCACACTCAGCACGCTCAATCACTCCGCACTACCAATCAATCAACACTCTCAATCACCCAGCACTCGTACTCAGCACTCAAGTTCAGCACTCAATGGTACCTACGCTCACTGCTGGTATGTCAGACTCCGGATGGGCGGATCCTACCCAAGCGCTAATATAAACCAACATGGCATGCTACGATGTGCATCCCGATCCCATCATAAATCAATAAAGCCTGCTGCGGTGTGCAACCAGATCCCATAAATATCACTCACAATCATGCCCTCGGCCTCACTCAGTCATCAATCTCTCCAGTCTCTTCGGCTCATAAATCTCATGACAGTCAGCCCAATATAATGATAATATGATGTAACAAAAAATGACAATAGAGGTTGAGATATGATATGCGAACGATATATGTGAATGAGTACATAATTACAATTTAAGCAAACAACTCAATAGTAGAAATGACCTCAATGGGTCCCAACATAATAAGCATATATCCGAAACATGGATTGCAGCTCAATTTCCCTAACACATAGGAATTTCATGAATAGCATCAAGGTTTGATAACTACACGGTACCATGAAAACAAACGAGTCACAATTACCACAGAGCACGCCCACATGACCATCACCTAGCATGTGTGTCACTTCAACACCAACCACATAACACGTTGCTCAGAGATTCATACCCTCAGTATTAAGTTTAGAAGTGTTACTTACCTCAAAAGATGAAGAATGAAATTAAACCCTCGAACTCACCCAAAAGATGAGTACACTCTGTCACGCCCCAAAATCCGAGGAGCGCGACCGGCGCTCAACCGAGTAAACCTGACTGAGCAAGCCTGATAGGTTTCATTCTACCCAAACAACTTCATGATTAAATAGGATATGGACTCCTTTAATCAGATTTAGTAAGTATTTCATTAACAACTTCCATTAGCAACTTAAATCATAATTATCAAAATATTACAAGTTTCATAAATCCTTGCCAAACATCAATATTTCTATTTAAATTTCAACACCCGACACTACCCACAACCTGTCTACGGAGTCTCTAAATACAACTGAAGAATAATACGGAAATGCTGTCAATAAGGCTCCGGCTGTACCTTACACAAATACCAAAATAAGACTCCGGGAAGAAAAGCGGCATGAACCACGCAGGGCCCCGAGAGGAAAGGGGCTAACCAATACAACTGACGAAAAGTGGAGGAGGTGCTACTGTCGGTGGATTGGAGTACCTGCTATAGATCCACCTACAATCATAACACGAATGTAGCGCCCCCGGCAAAAGGGACGTCAGCACATTTAAATTGTACTGGTATGTATGAACAAACTTGCCCTGAGTAAACTCAAACCATACACAAGTAACAAGTAGTAATGGAACCAACAATCAAATACACATGAAAGAAAACCATCAAGCCAAACAAGTTACAATCTCTCCATTTTCCCTTCAACATTTTCACATCAATGATTTCACAACTTTCTCATATTTTCATTTCAATAGTGATTTCGATCACTTTTCCACCCTTATTACCTCGGCCACCCTTATTACCTCGGCCACCCTTATCACCACAACCCACACCTTATTACTTCGTGTTGCGGCGCGCAACCCGATCCCACCGAACAATCACAATTCACAAACAACACAACAGCAACAACAATAACAATTCACAAAGAACAACAACAACAATTCTCAAAGAATTTCTATAGCCATCAATACTATTTCCATCATATTCAACAACTCATATGCATTTTATGTCACCGCGATAATTGCCAATACAAGCCATATATGTTATTACCACAATTGTTCCAACTGCATCATTTACGATTTCCTTCCATCATTTGTTTCTCAACTCTTACCACATAACACATTCACAATCACACATTTGGTTTATTGCCAATTACGTACACCATTATATCGGGAGACTTAACCACGAACAATCAAATCATACCAATCACAAGAATTCCACAAATAATCCACGTAGATATCACATACCAAATATTCGTACACCAAAAAAATGACTTTACAAAGGTCAAAGTTAGCCATACATACCTCGTTCGAGCTTTCCTTAAGTTACTACGACGTTTCAAAAATTCTAGCAATCCCAATCTACTTGAGACATAACAAAATTAACACAAATTAGGAAGGTATTCATGGTTTCATCTCATTTGAGCATTTTATCAAACACTAGTTGAGCATCTTGATTTTAAATTCCTTTTACAAGATTTTCTTCTTTCCCCAACCCAATCTTTACTTATTTATATTCATCAACCTTCCCACAAACCTAATTTATACATGCATGTATACATAATACTATTACCCCAAGAATCATGCCCCAATAACCCACCTCACAATCTCTACAATACCAACACAACCTAGGTTAGGCACCTATGACTTCCAATCCCCATCCCATGAGTTACAATACTTAATCCATACTCATATTTCCATAATAACTCCATATATGTAAGTCTAAGGTGTAGGATTACCTCTTGTAGACCAAATCTTTAAAGACAAATTTGGGGTGTTCTTGAGATTTTGAAGAAACCCTATGAAACCCAATCAAAATCATGTTGTAACTAGTGATTGAGAAGTGAAAACACACTTAAAAACTCACCTTAGGTGTGCAATTGGATGCGTTGGTCGAGTTGGGGGTGTAGAGGAAGCCCTAAGCTTGAGAAATGACTCAAATTCTCTTATTTCCAATCTTTAGGATATTTAAAAACCTTCCAGGCGCGCGAGCTCGCGCTATGTTCGCGCGCGGGAGGCAGAATACTCAGCACAATGCGCGACTTCGCGCTAATGTTCGTGCTAGTGACACCTGCCCAGTAAAATGGTCATAACTTTTTGTATACACCTCCAAATGATGAACGGTTTGTTGAGTTGGAAACTAGACTCAAAAAGTTTTAATTTGATAGGTCATGCATCACACAACCCCTTATATAACTGGAGATATGATCGTTCAAAGTGAGGTCTTGTGCGCTCTCATTTACAGATTTCGTCTAATATGAAACTTTTCTAACTTGGCTTAGACTTAGGCCTCTCCTTAGACCCCAATTCACCTCTAATATGAATTATATGCTTATTAACATATCCAATTGATACTCATTATATCATTAATCCTCATTTGCACACAAAATGAAATAATTAGCTTACATTGGCACGATGAAATCTCAAATTACTTGGAAATATTTTCCGGGGCCTTACATTCTCTCCCCCTTAGGATCATTCGTCCTCGAATGAGGATCAAGGTTCACTCATTAGTCATCCTTATGTAACTTCTGCTTTTTCACATTATGAAATATATCAACAGCCCTGAATTTGGCTAACTCCTTAAATTTACGAAAATTTCGGCAGAGTTCCCTTTGTAACTAGGCCTATCCACCTGTCAGAGAATCACCCAACCATCCTAAAAACTCATCCATAGCTCGACAAAGCACCATAATGTATATATCAATGACAAGAACCTCAGCATTACAAACACTACTCTATCACGATGATACCTGGGCATGGACTACACATTTTCAAATCATATCACCTAGAAGGTACCTTTCAAATCAAAACCAACTGCTATGCAATCAAGAGAAAATATTTTATTCCCACAACACTCCCGGCCCTCAATGGCCTCTCATATCTACAGACTTCGCCATAACACATTCACGGGAGTAATTTCGACCCCTAAACTTACTTAACAAGGATAACAAGTAGATATTTCGCATAAGCTAACCATCCACTAACTTCACCTTCAATAATTTCCACCGGAATGATACACAATGATCTCCACCTACCTTCTTAGACATAGACATATGAATCCACAAGATATATGGCGGACAACTATGGGAACACTTCATACTCCTAGTGCGGCCTAATGTGGAATACACTTATGCAATCTTTATTATCAACTCACATAACATCTTCAGGGGAAAATATTGAGAATAGCCTGCTCACCCTCCAAACTCTAAATCTCTAGGCGAACACTCACACTAAACCCATGATGACCTTCAACAATTACTCTAAGATGTGCTATTATAAACTGACCATAAAAATACCTATCAAATATATATGTGATCACACTGCGAAGCTTCCTATTTGACTTGTCTGATCTTACAATACCCAATGGACCTAATACAATGAGGAACAATAGAGTTCAAGATTAGGCTGGAGCTATTCAGGAATCCATTAATGCGTTGAGTAGAGTATATTTTTTTTTTGAGGTTATATGCTAAGGGACACGAAAGTTACGACTAATAATGCTGACATGGTTAATTACTGTGACGACGTCAATTATTACACAAATGAGTCATAGGGGTAAGTAATACATTGGCAATAGGAATCATTAAGGAGGAATATTTAAGTACATGACCCAGTCGTTTCCTAGGGTGAAGGGAAAATCAATTCATGCTCTGGTACCTTGAATGCGATATGGGATTCAAAATACATGAATGGAATTACACTCCTGAGGTTAGCTGACACAAGGAATCTATGTCGTAAGCCCATGAGGATGAAAATGAAGTTGAACACTTATGAGATTATTATATTTCAAACAGCTTAACCCATCCTGATAGTTGATCCTATATGATAGAACTAAAGATACGGCAACTTGTCTTCCAAATCAACATGCTCATGATATGTGCAAAAATCTGAGGGCTTATAATCTCACCCCCCTTTCACGAGTAAAACCACATAGCTCGGACATCTAAATGTTGGGATGAAATCATGTACTAGTTATATGCATTCTAATGGTAAACATGATGCCCCGGGGTGAAAGACAAATGACACTCTTATTCACCCAAGGAGGTGTAATACCAAGGGTAGCAAAACCCCCCTCTCATGACAATGATATAGTCAATTATTCTAGAGGCCGAGTGAGAAGAAAGCCACGTAACCCATCCAATCCGACCCATTTAAGACTTTGGAAAAAGGTATACACTTTGGTTTGAAATTATGGCAATTAAATCTCGAACCTTAAGGAAAAGCATTACTTACTTTTTTTTTTTGAAATCCAAGAGACAAGCCCTCGTAGTCCTAGAAAATCGTCAACAATGGCAATAAAGTAATTAAAACCATTACGAGTTGGTATGAAACAAGGACTCAAAGTGCCCACATGGATAAGTTCGAATGAATGGGACGTCTTAATGCATTTATCGAGGAGAAGTAACCTAGGTTATCTAGTCTCATGGATAAGCAGAGCAGGTAAATGGTTGTTAGAAGAACACCTACAAAGAATACCAACAATAATTACTTATTCCAACTAAAGGAATATGTCCCCTTCCTTAATGCTACCAGACTTCCTCTTTGATGCCATGAAATATAAATGAATTTTACAATGAGAGTTAACAGATGAAATAGATATTAGTGTAGCAAATGTATAGCTCTGGAATTCTAAAATCCAATTATGTTTAGCAAAACTACTTCATAATGAAGCACTACAACACACTTCCATATAATCAGCTATTGCAAACTACTTTGGGAGATGTTATAAGACTTAACGGAGAGAAACGCTTTGACATATGAATGTGTTACTAGGTGTATTTCTCCTTTGTCAACCCAAAACCTAAAGGCGGGAGTTAGACTGATAAGCAGATCGTTGGACTAGCACAAGTGTAGATAATCCATTATCGGAAAGAGATCATTCAATTTCAGTAATTGCGGCATGCTATCAACCCTTGATGAACTTGAAGTGATATGAGATCCCAATGAGATAGTATAGAATAATCATGGAGGGTTTGTAGATGTTCATAATGAGTTCTTCAGGGATTTTAACTTGAGAACTACCCAGATGCTAATGAAATATAGAAGAATATGAGAAATAGGCGTTGTGCTATAATAACCCCAAAGGTGTGCTTGGTCTTGATGGAGAGCCTAGTAAGGGTCCTTATACTGGGTTACTCATACTAAACTTCTGTACTTCTTGTGCAGATTCGCACATTGGTACCAATGATGTCCTAAGAGGTGCTTAGCGGATACTACATAGATGACTCGAGGTAGAGACGCATCATGTTCGCAGGCATTAGAGTCATCTTTCCACTTCCGATGTACTGCTTTCACTTTCCAAACATTATTTTATTTCGTTCACGACAATGTATTTAGAAAACTCTAAAAGCTCATATACTTGTGACTCCACGTCTTGAGATGGTTGAATGATAGTGTGGACCGTACACTTATCATGTATACTTTTATATTTCTATTAGACTATATGTGATGACCCAAAAGGTCATCTCGTGTCTTAGAACCCATTCAGGGTTCTGAAGCATTTAAAACCTCATATTACTTCTCCTCAATTTACGTGCACAGTCCGAGTGCATTTCCGAAAAGCCTTTATGTAAAAATTTGAGAAAATAATATTTTTGCCTTTAAAAGTGATTTTCGTTGACTTCAGTCAATATTTTGAGTAAACGGACCTGGACTCATATTTTGACTGTCCCCGAGGGTCCATAGTAAAATATGGGACATGGGCGTATGCCCGGAATCAAATTCTGAGGTCCCTACCCCGAGAAATGGATTTTTGATGAAAATTGTTAAACTGAAATTATAATGCTTTTGAGAAAATGGTTAATAGTTGGTATCGGGTCTGTATTTTAGTTTTGGAGCCCAGTACAGGTCCGTTATAATATTTATACCCTATCTGTGAAATTTGGTGAGAAACGGGACTGATTTGACGTGATTCGGACTTTAGGTTGAGAAAATAGAAGTTTTGAAACTTTCTTGAAAATTTCAGGCAATTTGATGTTTTTTTTTTGGCAATCCGCTAGGCAAGCGCCTAGGGCTAGTTTTTTATTATTAAAAGAAAAACAAAATTACAACAAATAGGAAAAGTATAAATAAGGGGGACAATAGCACCGGTATTGTTACCCATATGCCTTGGCTATATAATCACTCCTCTGCGCCTCACATTGCCTTATGATGGCAGCCTCATGTAGAGGATTCATGGTGTAGCTGCCGGCAAAGTCTCACGAGGGCATATAATCTCTTAGCCGTGTGGATATTTTCCAAAGGCATAGGACCAAGGCAACACTAACCGTGCTAAATCTTTACCAATCCTATTGAGGCAAAGAGAAAGCCTCATCTTCTAGCTAGCATGTAAAAAGTAGGAACTTGAAAGTACCAAGTACTCTATGATCTCCATAGAGTTTATAACACACTCTATGACTCTATTACAAGTGATGATGCTTTGAAAATGATAAACTAAGACAATGTAGAAATTATAATCTTGACCCCCTTTATCAAACTTGGGAGTTCTTCAATTTGAACTTCCTTAAATTCCTCTTTAACTGTCTTCAAATAATCTTCAAAGTTCTTCATTTGTTGTCGTATCTATTGGACATCTTAGATTTGGGGGAGGGGAACCCCTTTTTTCTTTGCAGCTCTTATTGGGAGTTGCCTGATTGTTATTTCTTGAGTCACCTTCTTTTTTTCAGTTTTGTTAGTAGCGAAATCTCCAGTTGTAGCCGCCTCTTCCAGACAAAATTCAATCAAGTCATCCTCTTTTGCTTTTTCGGCGATGGCAACGCGTAAGTTGGCCTCAAGTTTTTGATTATCTTCATCTTGTATAACCATCCACAATGGTTCATGCCTCTTCAGTGTCTTTGCACTACATGGTTCATGTCTGTTTGTCACTGAAAATTTCAGGTTCAGTCCGGTCATTTTTGAGTATGATGAGTATGCACTTTTGTGTGGTTTTGGATTGCCCAAAGCATCCAATAATGCACGGTCATGGTCTGAGATCAAAGCCCTGTTTGAAATGTCACCTGATTGTTTAAAACTCTCCAAGTTTGCTGCTGCGTTTTTCTGAAATCGTTGCTGCTCAGAAGGAAGAAACATTTCAGCCTCATCTGCCCAGCTGCTCTTGGATATTGCAGTAGACAGCATTGAAGGAGTGGGTGCATTTGGAGATGCATTTTGTGTTGAACTGGCTGATCGCGCGACAGAAGACTTCGAGTTTTGCTGTTCTTTTACATTGCCTGTGGATTTTGGCTGCCTATTTGATGTTGCATCTCTATCAAAAAGCTGCTTTCCCATCCCAACATCAATCGATACATGTTCATTGTTCAAAACTCCAAAAGAGTTAGCCATTGTATTGTTCTTCAAACCATTATCCTTATTTTTATGCCCTGGATATGTATCAGCTTTACACAATTGTGCATTTGCTGCTGGTTTTTTCAAATTGTCAACAGCAGTAGCAACAGTAGGTTTCAAAATCTCAATAGTAGGTTGTTCAACTCCAGTTAAATGTTTAGAATAATTAGCCTCTATATTTGATGCTCTAAGAATTGTAGTAGTTGGACACTCCACAGCCATTACACTCACCTGATCTTGCCCCTTATCAGTCACTACAATTTCAAGGAATGCTGCGTTACCAGCTGATTCACCATCTGTATCAGAATGTCGATCATCAACCGTAGCTGAACGAGTATATAGATCCAGTTGTGTAGTCAATGCCCCAGTTGGTGTCCCAGGTTTTGTCTGCTCAACTCCAGTTTGTACCATTGATTCATCTCGATCAGCAGTAGAAAGTTTAGCAACAGATGCAGCAGTAGCAATCTCAGATCGATCACCACTTGCCTTCAACGTAGCATCTACTGGTTTTTCTCCTGCTTTGCCCAGCCCTAACACTGTTACTGCTGATTTATCAGCTGGTTTACTAGCATCTCAATCACCAGATTCCTCAGCCTTGTTTCCATGCAATTTATTAACACCTCAAACACACAAATTCTTCTCAGCATTAGCCAGTTTAAAATTTTGTCCAAGATGTCGAAAAACTGCACTACCCAAAACAGCAACATTTTCCAATTTTTGTGACTGAGGTTGGTGCAAATTCTCTTTATCAATAAGAGTAAAAACATTAGCATTTGGATTTAGCTGCTTTGTCATTTTTGAAATTTCAATTGTATGAATAGTCTGATTTGATATTGGATTGCTAGCACTTGCAGTTGAAAATGAGATATTTTTATGGTACTTCTAGCATGAGTTTGAGTTTTTGTACCGCGAAGCCTATTCTTTATGGTTACACTAATTCATATATGACAGGTGATATTTATACTCTCAAGTTTGCTGCAAATTACCTGATAACTTTGGCAGGGGGAGTTGTGTCTTGGCAATCAAGATTATAAAATATGTTACTCTATCTACTACAGAAGCTGAGCTTATTGCTGCCATTAAAACTTGTAAAGCGCTGCTCTTGATGAAGAGATTTTTGGAGAAACTTAGATTTACTCAAAAGATTACATGCTTTATTACGCCAGTCAAAGTGCTATTCATCTTAGCAAGACTTTTACATTTCATAGTAGGTCAAAACATATTGATGTGAGATACTATTGGATTTGAGATGTGTTGGATTTTAAGTTACTTGAACTTATAAAGATTTTCACGGATAATAATGGTTTCGACATATTTATCAAATCTTTGCCAAGAGAAAGTTTGAAGTATGTTGCTTGATTGCTGGGATGGCAGTCTCCTCCATAAAACCACGAGGGGGAATTATTGGATTTGGCCCTTTTTCCTTCTTATATGGATAAATAAATACCACTTTAGACTAGTTTACCTTTTTATTTGGCCCCACATTAAATAGACATTTTAAGTCTGATTTGGAGGTAAGAGAAGTTTAGATAAAGCAACATTTTCAATATATTACATTAAAAGCACGAAGACCCTTAACTAAATATTATTCATCTGTTTTACCATTTTAAAATAAAGTTCACACTGCACAAAATAGTCTTTAGATCGTTTTTCTAATATTTAGCATTTTAAAATCAATTAAAATATTGCATATTGAAGAATCTTTCCCTATTTAAAATACTACATAAAAAAATTCTAATATTTAGGACTTTAATTTAATTATCCTTCCTTATTTAAAATATAAAATTCCTTTTACTTGATAGAAATTCTTTCCAAACTTTGAACTATGTAACATAAATGTAAAACTTGCCATGTAGTTAAAGTGTAGAGTTTACATGGAACTTTACATCATCAATGTGGTGGTAAAGCTAGAGCACCTTTTAACGAGATATATATTGAAGTCCAGATTCAAGTTACATTCAATTAGATAATATAATTGATTTGTTATTCGAATGTGTATTTAAATGATTAGTTCTTAGGAAAAACAATAGCACATCGATCCAAACTAGAATATATTGAACTTTTTGGTAAGACTATTCATTCATACAATATCTACTTACAAATTGAAACAATATAAAAAGGGGATAAAATCGGATTTCTAAGCATATAAACCAACACAAAACCGAATGAGTTGGATTTGAAACAAAGCACCACAAAAGATATTTAGTTTCAAAATTATTTTGCATCACAATGCCTTGTTAGTTAAAGAATACCAAATTAACTCAAAAGACATTAAGAAAAAAACTGATGCAAACACATCCTATCATATTCGATCGAAGCGGTTCCTTATTATTTTATTGAAGCTTTTAGCTATATTTTATGCATTAAAATATAACGACCCGACTGATCATTTCGAGCATTTACATTCTGTTCAGCTATTTGAAGTCTTGAGTAATTTTGTATGATGTATTATAACTTTTGTGAATCATCGGTTTTGGTTTTCAGGTGATTCAGAAGTGCTTTGGAAGAATGATTCTCAACTAGGAAGCTTTAAGTTGGAAGAGTTGACCAAGGTTGATTTTTGAGTATTTGACATCAGATCAGAGTTTTGATGATTCCGTTAGGTCTAGATGGTAATTTTGGCCTAGGTAGTATGCCCGAATTTGCATTTGGGTGTTTCTAGAAGATTTCGGCACTAATTGGCGAAAGTTAGAAATTTGAAAGTTTGGAATGTTCATAAGTTGACCGGGAGTTGACTTTGATGATATCGGGTTAGGATTGTAGTTCCGAATATTGGAATAGATTTGTTATGTCATTTGGGACTTGTGTACAAAATTTGAGGTCATTCCGGATTGATTTGATATGGTTCGACATCAGTTTTGGAAGTTGAAAGTTCATTAAGTTTGATTTGAGGTGTGATTCGTTGTTTCGATGTTGTTATGTATGATTTGGGGTCTCAAGTAGGTCTATGTCATGTTTCAGGACTTGTTTGTTTATTCGGACAGGGTGTCGAGGGGCTCAGGTGAGTTTCGAACGGGATTTTGATCATTTTGGAACTATTTGGTTAAGGCTGGTTTGTGGCAAGATCTGGTGAGATCGCACATGCCTTGTTTAGGCGCAGGTGAAAAAAGTGGATGCAGGTGTGAAAATGGGCTGATTTTGCACTGCAGATGCGTGTTTTGGGGCGCACCTGCGAAGGCGCAGAAGCAGATCGATTGGCGCAAAAGTGGGACTTGGCGCAAGAGCGGAACAAGACTTGCACTTGCGATGTGGCAGAAGCGGAAAATATTTTTGCAGGTGTGAGAGGTCGGCTGCTAAGTGGAGTCTGCAAAAGCATAACTCGTGTCACAGAAGCGACACCGCAGAAACGGCTCAATTATCGCAGATTTGAAAAAGTCTGGGCAGAACAGTATTAATTCGAGGGTTGCTTTATTTTGCCATATTTTGAGTTGGGGAGCTCGAATTTTCGCCGATTTTGGGACGATTTGTCAAACCCCAAAACTGGGGAGGCCTGGCTGGAACTCGGTGTCGTACTGGCCTGAGCGAACCACTTTGTAACTCTTTTTTTGGTAACTCTCATGGGCCAACATGACCACAACTCGTAATGTATAACTATAAGTCGGCAAATGCTGTATCAATGAACCATCGTTCTTAAAACATAAATACATATAGGTCGTCAAGGCCTCTGACATACTGTACAAAATGAACCTATATCTATAAAGCCTCTAAGATTATTCGACATCAAATGGGACAGGGCCCCTGCCTAAGAATAAATCTGTAGCAGAACTCTGACATGATGACTTATAGACTCGGCTGCACTCCAAATGAAGTGGAGTCTTATCGACCATTTGTTGAATGCTAGCCTCATCTACTATGAGGGATCGTCAAACTGATTACATATACCTGCAGGCATGAATGCAGGATCCATAACAAAAGGTCGTCAGGACGAATAATGTATCGAGTATGTAAGGTACAACCGAAACATAACAACAAGTCAATGTTAATTAAAGAAATATAAGAATAAACCTGAATCTCTGTATATGCATACTTATTATATATATATATATATAATGCTTCTCTTTGAGACTATCCATATCGTGTATGACTGCCCAACTGATTAGTGGTAATTGCTCAACCGGCCGTAGCGTGGCAGTAAATGCATGACTGCCCCGACTGGCCGTAGCTCGGTGGTAAATATGTAACTGCCCAACCGGTCGTATCTCGGTGGTAAATGCATGACTGCCCAACCGGCCGTAGCACGGTGGTAAATGAAGATACATGTCTACCCAACCGGCCGTAGCACGGTGGTAAATGAATATGCATGTATCACTATATTATGAACATTAACATCTCTATCATATAACTCAATAGGGACTTAGGAACATACTTAGACATGCTTGAATATCATTTTACATGAATTATTAACATAGACATCCCTAACTGCTAAGAGTAGAAATATTTAAGAAATAGTATTACGTTTACATATCGTTACTTGGATCATGCCAAACGAAAGAAGGATTAGCCCTAACATACCTGAGCCGGTTCTCTTGACAATCTCTCTAACACACGACAATCGCGATAAAACATGTGACAGCAAGATCGAAGTGGGGAACAATCCATATGATATTCTTGAGAAATATTGCACCGTACTCCCTTAGAATCGAACTTCACGTTGCTAAGTAGTCTTGTATGAATTTTGTTGTAGCAAATCATATTACTATCATACAATCTTGAATGAATTGATGAAGCTTTCCATTATATTGAAGAGATACAAAGTGAATTAGAATGGTTTCTAAATCTTTGGGTGTGGGCCCCACTTAAGAGATGACTTAGCCACAAAGATCTTCTAATTGTGCCACCTAGTTATATGAGCTAAGAGTCACTTGTATCCTAATTGACTTGCTTCCACATTGGGGCTTACTTAAGCTTATCCAAAGCTTATAATTAATTAGCTAATCTCCCACCAAAAATCATTAATTACCCAATTATCCACATAATTAAGAATGATCTCAAATTACTTAAAATACTTCTTACTTTTAACATACTTTATACACCTTACTATCATGGTCATGTGGTACCTTGTATGTCACTAGTCTATAAATACCAGGTATTATAGCTTGAACCGTATTTTATCCCAAATTGTCAAACTCCGATGAAACTCATTTTCTTCGATTCTCTTACCCTCTTACCTTCACGAATTTACTTATCACTTGTTATAAATAGCATTATAATTATAACCTCACAATAATCTTGTCCTTGAACTGAAATTACGAATATTGCTATACCTTATTTTATAGACCCAGTTATCAATCCGTATGATTTTACTGCATCTAGGTAGGTCATATTATATCATAACTCTTACTTCGATTTACCATTGCTGAGGTCTACTATCAAACTCCATGTTACTCTTGTTTCTTATCCTATATGTATAAATTTAAGTCATTTAATGCTTCCTCGTTAATATTCATCTTAAGAATGACGGCCTAATCTTATCTAATACTTTATAACTTTTATCCATCCATTGTTGATTCACCTCAATATTGATCTACAATCTACCACTGATAACTTGAAACCTCTTGCGTGATACATTGTCATTAGGACTCACGTCTCATTAGGGAATATCTAAAATAATTAGACTGATACACATGGGGGCGATACCATGCTTCCATAACCGCATCTATTAGCTCTCATAGGGCATAACTGAGATGGGTGTGGCTGATTGTACATACATCTGTTATTGTTGAAGGTAACTCAAAATGCTTATCTCTCTTCCTAAATGGTAAATAATGATAATCTTCACTAGCTGGGTACCTCGTACCCTTCTTCACCTTGCTTCTTTTATTTGTTGAAACTTGTATCTACCTTCTGATTTTCTCATTGTTTTTCACCATATGGGTGGATAGATATTCTTGCCGTAAGGCTCCTTATCAAGAAGCTTACACGTCTTAATACACACATGTTCTACTAAAGACTTCACATTTACCCATCATAAGCATGATGCAAAATCGAGTTCCTCTGACTCAACTCTTCCACAGCTATATCTCTTACCAACCGTCTTTTTGGATGTAGGTATCGTTGTATTACGAATATAATAGAATATAGGAATTTGAATTTCTATGACTGAGCTCTACCACACGATCTAGAGTAAGATGAAAGAGTGATAGTCCTAAATTTCCTGTAGCTTTCTGCTTATAAGTGTGGTGCATAACACACGCATAAACAAGAATCTACTAGACACGGCTTGCAGACTCCCTAGGACAGAACTGCTTTGCTACCACTTTATTATGCCCCAAAGCTAGGGAGGCGTGGCTGGAACCCGGTATCGTACTGGCCTGAGCGAACTACTCTATAACTCTTTATTTTTTTGTAACTATCATGGGCCAATATGGCCACAACTCGTAATGTATAACTATAAGTGGGCAAACCCTCTATCAACGAACCATCATTCTTAAAATATAAATACATATGGGACGTCAAGGCCTCTGATATATTGTACAAAATGAACCACAGTCTACAAAGCCTCTAAGATTATTCGACATCAAATAGGACAGGGCCCCTGCCTAACAATAAATCTGTAGCAGAACTCTGACACAATGACTTATAGACTCGGCTGCACTCCGAATAAAGTGGAGTCTTAGCGATCCTTCGCTGAAAGCTAACCTCATCTACTATGAGGGATCATCAAACTGATTATATATACCTGCAGACATGAATACAACATCCACAACAAAAGGACGTCAGTGCGAATAATGTACCTGTAAGGCCCCGTGAAAATTTTTGCTCAAAAACCCAAGATCTCTTAGTGCCAAGTTAGGAACATGTATTAGAAACTCGTAATATTCTTCGCGGCGAGCTTGTCACCGCGGTTTGGACCCTTTTGATTGATTTGTGCATTAAAAAGTTAAGGAATAATATTTTTCAGAAGAGCACATTTCTGCGGTCGCATAATAGCTATGCGGACCGCATTGTCGTCGTAGAGTGAGGCAGTTTGATGGTTAATTTTGAGGTCAACTATGAGGCCAATTATGTGATCGTATAATCAATATGCGGGTCATATAGTCATCGCATAATCTCCTTGGAACTTTGCGAGGGGCATATCTCTGGTGCATTATGCGACCGTAGAACAGGTATGCGGATCGCATTCCTATCGCATACCCGGGCAGTTTATTCATGTTTTGGGGGCCATTTTGTGGTTCCTTTTGCGGGCCGCATATGAATTATGCTATCGCATATTTGTGTCGGGGAATTTCTAATTTTCTGACCCGACCCCATGTCGATATATTATATGTTACCCTTCATTCTTGGCCTACTTTCTAATGTATTTAGAGAGAAAAGGAGGGTCCTAGAGGGAGAAGGGGTTCTTCATCAACGTTTCTCCTATGATCTTACTTAAACCCTTGAAGATTTGTCAAAAAAGGCACCGAGGTCTTTTCCTAAGAGGTACGGTTCAATAACCCAAGCTCTTAATTACTATATATAACTAGGATAGACCATTAGAAGGGTAATCCATTAGGATAGGAGTGGATATCTTGCATGCATGAGTTCTTAAAGTATTTGGTGAGGTTTTGAGCTAAGGATGGGATGAGGGATGGTAAGATCTTTCACAAAATGGTTTCAAAAGCATAATGCACACTTAGTGTTTGAAATTATGCTCAAATGAGCTAGAACTATGATCACCTCTCTAATTTGGGGTTCGATTTGTCATGTTCCTAAGAAAGATTGATGTTGCTAAGAGTCTCGGAGTATAGTATGACTTAAGGAACTCAATCGATGTATGAAGGCTAAACTTTCTCTCTCAGAAGTGAATTCCATACTGTTTTTGTAAGTTTAAGTGTGGTTTGTCTACTAAGATGGTATATCCTTGAGTCGCGTTTTAAATGAAGGTTAGTATATTAATTGGGTGAGAAGAGTTCGATCTGTTTAATGCTCCTAGTTGCTCTTATGTGTACTAAAAGCTTTGATTGAGTGTGTCTATTTGTTGATAAACTGTAAAGATGTTTGGAAATGAATTGAATGAGAAAATGTGAAACAAATTATAAAATAAGTCTTGACCCAACCGTTATGAACTAATTTCAAAAATAGAATGGCCTAAAGTTCCTGTATCTGAACTATGCCCATAAGTGGCTATTTTAGATAATGCTTTACCTTATAAATACAATCAACGTAATGCGAGTCCTTACACATTCCGATGTTGAAATTGTACAACTGTCATGATGGGAAAGGAATTATTCAAGAATAATTGAGGTGATTACTTGCTTATAACTTCAATGTGTATTTCAATTGTTGGTTGGCATGTCCTTCTATGGGAAGAATCCTTTGTGTTTGAAGTTTCTATTACTAATGAACTCGAGAATACATGATTTTCGAAATATTTGGTACATTGATATTGGTTGGTGATCCTTGGAAATAAAGAAAATGAAAATATGGAATACCAAATGCGACCTTCGTGCCATGAAAAAGATGAATCTTGTGAAAGGCCCATAGGACCAAAGGAATATTGACATTAAAAGAAATTGAGAATATTAATAAAGAATGATAAATATGGAAGACATTGATGTGAGTATAGTTGTATTTATACTATGTTTGTATAATTGTATTTATACTACAACTCTGTGCAATATCAAATCCAATCAAAAATATTTTTGGGAGTATCATTAGCAAAACCGAGGAAGGGTGGGTTATAAGGCTCACACCTGAAAATACACATGCCGGTGTAGGGGTGGATCGTGGTTATTTTCCTTATTTGGGATGAACTTGGTAACATTTATAAATTAGTAACGCCAACCCACACGGCATATGTTGGAAGGCCGCTTAGCCGATCGGTCCGTGATCGGATGCCATGTCACACACATGGTGGTACTGTTCTGGGAATCAAAAACTAAAAATTCAAAAACTAAAAATTGTGATTATGGTGCATGTCTACAAGGGGACGACTTAGCCGATAGGATCGTGATCGGACTCCATGCTAACAAAGACGGTGGTATAACTCATATCGGTACTAATGATCTCCCAACCAAAATTATATATTATTTTCGTAAACTAGAAGACTTACATGTTGCAAATTGGAAGCTTGTATATTGTTGACTTTCACTTATTGTTTCATGGTTTCTTTGCTTGTATGGTTATTCTATTCTGAAAGAGGACTTTTAGCCTTACATACTAGTGTTATTCGACGGCGCTAACGTCCCTTTTGCCGGGGGCGCTGTATCGTTTAATGATACAGGTAGTTTCACAGCGGGTGACATCGGCCAGTGATAGCGGTATTCTCTTCCAAGCAGACTTAGTGAGCCCCACTCCATCCCAGGGTCATGTCAGTATCTTTTGTTCATTTTCTCATCACGTTTTGAGGTATAGCTAGAGCCTTGTTGTCGGCATTTTCTTATTACTCTTCTATTGTATTTAGAGGCTCTGTAGACTGTTTGTGGGTGAGGGTTGATATTGTGAGTCAAGACTAGAAATGTTAGTATTTGATAAGCATGCTTTTCATTAAATATGTAAACGTAATATTTTGAAAACTATGAATGAAGTCATTAACGGAAATGAAATGAAAGTTACTAATGGAAGAATGCTTAGTGTTTTGATTAAATGGGATAACATTCCCTCTTTATTCATGAACCAATTTAGGTAGAATGAAATCTAACAGGCTTGCTCAGTCGGGTTTACTCGATTGAGCGCCGGTCGCGTTCCACGATTTTTGGGGCATGACAA
>NW_027438701.1:0-46291 GCF_000715075.1 Nicotiana tabacum | reverse complement strand
ATATCAACACCAAGAGTCACATCTTTGGCATCATCATGCTGAACTTTGTCCTTAAGGACAAGCAAATGTGGATCATCATACTGGCGCTCTCTGATGCGATCATACAAGGAAGACCGAGAAATCACACAAACCAATACCCGACTAGGCTCCGAAATATCCAACCTCATGAACTGATTGGCCGAATAATGAACATCAACTGCAAGAGGTTTCTCCCCAACTGGAATATATGCCAAACTCCCCATACTCACCGCCTTTCGGCTCAAAGTATCGGCCACCACATTGGCCTTCCATGGATGGTACAATATAGTGATATCATAATCCTTTAGCAACTCCAACCATCTTTGCTGCCTCAAATTGAGATCCTTCTGCTTGAACAAGTGCTGGAGGCTACGATGATCCGTAAACACCTCATAAGACACATCATACAAGTAATGCCTCTAAATCTTCAATGCGTGAAAAATGGTAGCCAACTCCAAATCATGAACGGTGTAGTTCTTCTCATAGGGCTTCAACTAACGAGAAGCATAAGCAATAACTCTACCCTACTGAATCAATACACACCCAATACCAACTCTCAAAGCATCACAATACACGGTATACGAACGTAAAGTTGATGGCAAAACCAACACTAGAGTTGTGGTCAAGGCTGTCTTGAGCCTCTGGAAGCTCTCCTCACACTCATCCAACCATACAAATGAAGCACCCTTCTGAGTCAACTTGGTCAAGGGTGATACGATAGATGAGAATCACTGAACAAACCGGTGGTAATAACCTACCAAACAAAGAAAGCTGTGAATCTATGTGGCTAAGGACGATCTTGGCTAACTCTGAACCGCCTTTATCTTCTTCAGATCAACTTGAATACCCTCGCTGGACACCATGTGCCCTAAGAAAGCCACTGAACTGAGCCAAAACTCACACTTGGAGAACTTTGCATAAAGCTTCTCCTCCCTCAATCTCTGCAACATAACTCTCAAATGCTCCACATGATCCTCCTGACTACACGAATACACCAGAATATCATCAATGAAGACTATGACAAATGAGTCTAGATAAGGCCAGAACACGTTGTTCATCAAATGCATGAACGTTGTTGGGGCATTGGTCAGCCCAAAAGAGATCACCAGGAACTCATAATGACCATATCGGGTCATGAAAACTGTCTTAAGAATATCTGAGTCCCTGATCTTCAACTGGTGATAACCTGAACGGAGATCAATCTTGGAGAACACTCTCGCTCCCTAAAGCTGGTCAAATAAATCATCAATGCGAGGCAAAGGATACTTGTTCTTAACTGTTACTTTGTTCAACTGCCTATAATCAATGCACATCCTCATTGTGCCATCCTTTTTCTTCACAAATAGAACCGGCGCACCCCAAGGCAACACACTACGCCGGATGAACCCCTTATCAAGGAGTTCCTGAAGCTGCTCCTTTATCTCTTTCAACTCCGCTGGTGCCATACGATACGGTGGAATAGAAATGGGCTAAGTGCCCGGCACCAGTCAATACCAAAATCAATATCCCTGTCCGATGGCATGCCCGACAGGTCTGCAGGAAACACATCGGGAAAATTCCTCACAACTGGAACAGAATCAATACTGGGAGTCTTTGCACCGACATCCCTCACAAAGGCTAAATACGAAAGACAACCCTTCCCAACCATACGCTGGGCCTTCAAGAATGAAATTACACTACTGGGAACATAATCAGTCAAACCTCGCCACTCAATACGTGGCACGCCCGGTATAGCCAATATCACTGTCTTAGCATGACAGTCCAGAATAGCACGACACGTAGATAGCCAATCCATGCCCAAAATAACATCGAAGTCTACCATACATAATAACAACAGATCCACTTAGGTCTCCGGACCCCCTAATAGTCACTACACATGACCGGTACACACGGTCTACAACAGTAGTATCGCCCATCAGAGTAGATACGTGAAACAAGAGACTTATGGGGCATATCCAAATAACGAGCAAAGTATGATAACACATAAGAAAAGGTGGAACCGGGATCAAATAATACAGAATCATCTCTATGGCAGACTAAGAATTGTAATAACAGCATCGGAAGTAATAGCATCGAGTATAGCTGGAAGTGCATAGAAACGGGCCTGACCGCCACCTGATCGACATCCCCCTATGGGACGGCCTCTAGTTGACTGACCTCCACCCCTATCTAGATGGGTGGGTGGTGGTGAAGTAACTGGCACTAAAGCCGATGGCTGACTCCTTTACTAAGATGAACCTGCAAGACGACGAGGACACTGCTTCCACATATGATCCATCTCTCCATACTCATAGCAACTCCCAGGTTCTAGGAGCGGGGACTAAAGGAAACCCCTAGCATCGAAATGACTAGTAGATGTACCTGGCAAAGAAGAGCCCTGAACTGATGGAGCACGAGACAAACTCTGAGCTAGAAGGGAACTAAGTGATGACTGGCTCTAATGAGAACTGTGAGAACCATGACCCGATGACGCCCCACGATAACCTGGGCGAGCTGGCTGAGCATCCCTGAATGGAAGGCCTCTACCGTGTTGAAACTGACCTCTCAAAAGAGCACCACCATAGCTAGTAGATCCTCGAGGCCTCTTGGCCTCTCTCTCATCTCGCTCATGGCGACGAACTGACTCAATCTCACGAGCAATGTCTACAACCTCCTCAAAAGTAGCACCAGTCACCCTCTCTCTAGTCATAAGAATACGAAGCTGATAAGTGAGACCGTCAACAAACCTCATAATCCCCTCTCTATCTGTTGGAACCAACCAAAACGCATGACGAGCTAACTCAAAGAACCTCATCTCATACTGCGTCACAGTCATCTCTTCCTGACGCAACCACTCAAACTGCCTGCCAGCTACTCTCTGCGAGATTGTGGCACATACTTCTCAAAAGAGAGAATGGAGAACTGCTGCTAGGTAAAAGGTGTTGCACCAACAGGACTACGCCTCTCAAAAGCCTCCCACCAAGTGAAGGCATCTCCAAAAAACTGAAAAGTAGTGAAAGCGACCCTGTTGGTCTCTAGAATATCCGCTGTACCAAGTATCCTTTAACGCTTATCCAAGAAACCCTAGGTATACTCACCCTCTGCACCACTGAAGGTTGGAGGCTGAAGTTTACCAAACCTCTCCAACCTACGTTGCTCGTCCTATGGCATGGCAGGAGCTATATAGTCCTGAGCAGCTACAACCGGCTGGGTTGGATGTACCCCCGGTGTCTGAAGTCCCTGCACTACTTGCTCAGGTGTACGAGCAGCGGGAGTCTGAGTGCCTCCCCCGGCTTGAGAAGTAGTTGCCACTGTAGTAACTGAGACCGCTTGAGCTAGGCCAGTGCATACTAATAGAATCTGAGCCAAGGCCTCCTAAATAGAGTATCCACAACTGGGACCTGATCTGAGCTAGGCCAGCTGGTGGATCTGTAGGTGCTGCCCTAGTTGCTATGCGGGCCATACCTCTGCCCCTACCGCGACAACGACCGCATCCTCGGCCTCTAGTGTCCACAACTGCTGGTATAGGTGGTCGTCCATCCTGACTGGTAGCGCGTGTCCTCACCATCTGTGAGAGAATATAATAATAGAAGTTTAGTACTCGGATCAACAGATTCGCACGACAAGAATTTTAAGAATATGAAGTTTTTCCTAAAGGTTCCGTAGCCTCATAATCATCACAAGTTTTTCCCATGACTTGTGAGACCTATGCAACCTAGGCTCTGATACCAACTTGTCACGACCCTAAACCTAGACTCGATCGTGATGGCGGATCTCATGAATACAAGTCCAGCCGACACACTCCCAATTCATTTTAAGCAGTTAAAATAATACAAATTAAGTCGTTAACATAATAATTCAAAAATAAGGTGAAACAGTACAATTGCGGAATAGACATAGCCCGACATCGGGGTGTCACCAATCATGAGCATTCTACAAACCGACTTTAAACAGGAAGAGTCTACATGGTCTATTATAGAACTAAAACAAGAGAAAATAAGACAGAGGGAGAAGCACTGGCTACGAACACCGAGCAGCTACCTAGTGAATCTCCGAACCTGCTGGAAGCTCTCAACCCTCGCAGGCAGCACCTGAATCTACACACGGGGTGCAGGGAGTAAAGTGAGTACTCCAACTCAATGAGTAATAATAATAAATGAAGATTGAGCGATAAGAAATCACGTAAGGGCACGTCAACATGCTATAAAGAACAGTATAAAGCCAGTAAAAGCAAAGAAACAATGAAAACATGTAAAGTCACCTTAGTTCAGTTTAAGCTTCTTTAAAATATCTTTTTAACAGTTAAACAAGTAAATAACATGCAACTAGAAAAGATAAACACATAAAGAACCGCACCTCGGGCACAACACCAACAGAATCAGCCCATCGGGCAACACATGGAACAATACCAGCCCCTCGGGCTATATCTCATATCACAATGGGTACCCGCGCTCTATGAGGGTGTGCAGACTCTGGGAGGGGCCCCTTACGGCCCAAGCGCAATATCAATCCATCTCGTGGTATAATAAATAGGCTCTCGGCCTCATATCAAGCTACCTCATGGCGTACAACTCAGGCCCTCGGCCTCATAACCGTAAATCAGTGTATCCTCACAACACAAGCCCTCGGCCTTACTCAGTCAGAATCTTATAAGCCACTCGGGCAATAGTAAAACATGATGCTCAACCCAAATTATCATTTAATGTATTAAAACAGAGTAAACATAGCTGAGTTATGAAAACAGTAGAATATAGCATGACTGAGTACAAGTATAAAGTCAAACCAGTTAGGAAATATCAGTAAATATCCCCTAAAGGTCCATATAGTTGGCACGAGGCCAAATATGGTATTCCGCCAAAAACATAATGATAGCAAATAATTTTCAATCAAATACGCGGTAAAACAGTCATTCGGGACGGACTAAGTCACAATCCCCAATGATGCACGACCCCACACTCGTCATCTAGCGTGTGCGTCACCTCAATAATACAACGATGTGTAATCCGGGGTTTCATACCCTCAGGACAACATTTAAAATCATTACTCACCTCAATCCGGTCCAAACTCTAGCCCGCGATGCCTTTGCCCCTCGAATCGGTCTCAACTTCGAATCTATCCAAAATCAGAGTCACGACGTCAAAATATGCTAAGGGAATGAAGCCCATGCAAAAATAATCAATTTACAACATAAATTCCAAAATTAACCAAAACCTGACCCCTAGGCCCACATCTCGAAATTCGATAAAATTTACATCGATAGATTCCTTATCTCCCCACGAGTTCATACATATCAAAAGTCCCAAAATCCGATCATAGATAGCCCCTTAGATCATCAAGTCAAGTTCTCCAATAACAAGCCCTAGTTTCCCAATTTTTAACCCTTAATTTCTATAATTACAGCTCTAATCCGTGAAATTATACCATGGAAACGAGTTTTAGGTTCAACAATATTACCTCACCGAAGCTCCCTTGAATTCCCTCTTCAAAATCTCCCAAAAGCTCCAAAACCGACTTAGAAATGGTGGAATAACCCAAAAGTTCGTGAAGGAAATAAATTTATACATTCTAGCCCAGGCATTTCGTATCTGCGGTCCAAATACCGCTTCTACGGTCCAAGACGCTGCATCTGTGGTCCTCACTTAAGTGGCCAAAATCCGCATCTGCGATGCGTAATCCGCACCTGCGCCATCGCAGGTGCGGTTCCTCAACCGCTTCTGCGGTTCCTACCTTCCTAGGATCTTTTCGCTTCTGCGACTCCAAACTCGCTTCTGCGAGACCGCACATACGGTCCCCTAGCCGTAGGTGCGGTTATGACAGCAATGACACATTTTTAGCTGCCAAAACCAACTTCCAAACTTTCCGTCAACCATCCGAAATCACCCCGAGGCCCCCGGGACCTCAACCAAAAGCACAAACACATCATATACCACCATCCAAACTTATACCAATCTTCAAAACACCTCAAACAACATCGAATCAACCAAAACACATCGGATTCAAGCCTATGTTTTCAAAATCTTCCCAATTACGCTTTTGATCAGAAAGTCTACCAAACCACGTCCGAATGACCTGGAATTTTGTACACACATCACAAATGACACAATGGAACTACTACAACTCCTAGAATTCCATTCCGACCCCTATATCAAAATCTCACCTATCAACCGGAAAACGCCAAAATTCCAATTTTGCCAATTCAAGCCTAAATCTACTTCGGACCTCCAAAACACATTTTGGTCATGCTCCTAAGTCCCAAATCACCTCCCGAAGCTATCTGAACCATCAGAACTCACATCCGAGCCCTTTAACACATAAATCAACATCCGGTTGACTTTTCCAACTTAAGCTTCCTCAAAAGAGACTAAATGTCTCAAACCTTACCAAAACCTTTCCGAACCCGAGCCAACCAACCCGATCACACATAGAACCGATAAACAAAGCAATAAGAAGCAGAAATGGGGGAAACAGAGTGGTAACTCATGAGACGACTGACCGGGTCGTCACAAATATAAAAATATATTATCATGGGGGTATTTTCTCTCAATTTCAACTCTTTATGCAGTCTATTTAGTATTTTTTTAGTATTGGACATTATGGAGTGGTAATTTATTGCCAATACGGAGAATTATTATGAAATTAATTTTATTAAAACTTCCTACATATTTTTAATAAGAATTTAATAGATAAAATTTTATTAATTTTAAAATATTAAATATTAAAAATTAGCAAAGAAGGTATTGCAATCCAAAAAATAGGTAATTACAGTTATGTCCTTTCCCTATGAGTTCTTCCGCTTAATATTTTAGGGCTATTTTTGTATTTTAATATTGTATTTATACTTTTATAATAAAATAGTAATAGGACATTATAATACATGTGTAATAGGACATTATAATACATTTTCCAACTAAATTAGTAATAGAAATTTAGAAAAAAGTATATCATAAAAGTAATATGATTACATGACTAAAGATATTTACTTGTTTAATTTTATATGAATTAGACCACCCGAAAGTAATTTTACTAATAGGATTCCTAAAGGTAATCATGTAGGATTTCTAATATGTAGTATTATGTCCTAAAACTAATAGGATTATAAGGCTAATATCTAGAATTCCGGTTATTTCCTTTTATTATAAGTTATTATGCTTAATATTATAAGGTTAGTTTTGTAAACCGATATTGTATTCATGCTTTTATAATAACTAGTATCTATGAACGTGTGTTGCACGTTAATAATGGTGCGGGATGATTTAAATATTTATTTATATGGAGGAACCATAAATTTAATTAATGAGAGAAATTTTATGTATACTAATACAATAATCATCTAAATGCCGAAAAATATTATTACATTATCATAATATATAAATTTAAAATAAAAGGACATCATCAAAACTTACATAAATGATCAATTTTGTCATGTTAATTAGATAATTATATTTTATAGTTTAAAAATATTTAATGTGATGGAATCTTAACGAACACTTCTTTGTGGCAATATTTTTGTGTGTATTTTTCCTCCTAATGTGTTGGTTGCTCCGTCTTAATCAGATCTCTTGTTGCCGATCTTGATATCCATCTTGAAAGTACAACATACAATTGTTCGTGCAAGAAAATATATTGCAGTAAATATAGTTCAGTATTTAGGATGTTTGTCCTTATACTTTATTTATTATATATGCAAAACATAAACATACTAAAATTATTTTCACACAAATTTAAAAGGATATTCCTTAGTTTCGGAAGACGAAAGGTGAATTCAGGAATAAGAATATACTTAGAAGCACATTAACCAGTATTATAATTTTTGCATGTATAACGTTATTGTCAAAACTTCTATATACCATATGTGTGTTATTACATAAGCTATTCGGCGTATCTAAGTTTTTCAGTAGCATGACAAGCATATTTTTCCTTCAAAATTAACCTATACACAATGGATAATCAATTTTAACATAGTCTATTATATATACGGTGACACCAACATAGTAAGAAATAAGAAAGTTGACAACAAACATGTATGGTAGAAGACCATTTGGTATTAAAGTATTTAAGTATTATTCTTGGTAGTAATTATTGGTATCATTTTCTGCTGAGTCAAAAACTGAAAAATATTTTATTTTTACTATAAAATTTTGCAATCAACCTTTTATTTAGTTGATCAATATATTTATTTCTGCTAGCTAAGATATCCTTTTAATTCTATCATGCGATTTGCACAAAATCTAATTATAAAAATATTTCTGTTATTAAATGCATTACTATTACCATTGGATTGATAACCAAATGTTCAGGAAGAACCAAATCATCTTTTATTGGATACTCTTCTTCGTTTCCGACACGAAGCAAGAAGACACTAAATACTGGATCTGTTCTTACTTTATATTTCTTATCAGTTGAATCTTTTTTGTTTGAGGCCAGAAGTATAACTTTGGAAAGCTAGCTTTTATAGTCTCAGCTTTTGTCGATTTTGGAACTACTGACAGTACTTGACAAAAATCACCCCCAAACAATTAATTTTTCACCAAACGGTTCATTAATATACAATATATCTCTAGAACTCTGGGCAATTATTTCGATCGTTTGACACTTAGCCATAAGTGCTTCATGACATATTATCGATTTTGCTTTCCTTATAAATTTAGCACCATTGCTCTACTTTGATATATTTGTGATGGTTATTTAAGTTTTTTAAAGAGGTATATCAAATCTAAAGTGGGTGGTCTCACAATAAAATCGTTGTTGGTATGCCACTTGTCATTATTGCTAACAGTGTCATATCGCTTGATATGATATTTGCAAGTAATTCATGACGTAGAAATATTATTTCGATTCAGCCACAGGTATCTACAAAGAATAATCATGTTATACCAAAGTTGACTCTTTATAATATAGTCTTGAAAGCTTGTTCTTGTTTAGGATTTAGCTTTGATTGTTCTTCCTCATACACTTGAATAGCATTTTGATTCATAATAATATACAGACCTTTTCACTTTGTGTTCTAACGCTCTTTTTTATGGAATAAATTTATATAGCTTAAGATTTTTTTAAACTTGAAAAAGAATTTTACTCATATGATGAATTTAAGAAATAATTGAATTGGATTCTTTGCTAAATAAATAATTAAAATATTTAATTATTTTGTTTTAACATAAAAGATAATTTATTCTATGTTGACTCAGATCTTAATAGTAGTTCTTCTCTTGTTTTGAATATTTAATCTTAATTATAATTTTATTCACAATAAATTTTATTTTTAAATAGTAAAAGATTGATATGACATTTCACTTTTAGATCTTTATGTTTGTAGAATAATTAGTGGTATTGACTCTTACTAACAATTTTTTTTCTCTTTCTCATACATTTATATTCTTGAATATTCTCTTAGGGGCCGTTTGGTATGAGGTATAAGAAGGTATATGATGGTATAAAAATTTAATACCACCTTAATACTTCGTTTGGTGAGCAAACCAGGCATAAGTTATTCCAAGATTAAAATTAACACCGAGATAACTTATATCTTATAGAGAGTGGGGTAATTAGCGCCAGTATAGCATATACATTCTTCTTACAAATTATGAAATTGCTATATTTAATACAACATGCCAAACAATGGATAAAAAATAATCCCAGCATAACTTATACCAGTATAACTTATCCCAGCATAAGCCGTATTCAAACCAAACATGTGATGACCCAAAAGGTCATCACTTGTTTTAGAACTAAATTATCTGATACGAGGTCTTAAAACCTCCTTTTTCCTCATCTCGATTTGCGTACACGGTCCGGGCGTATATCCGGAACGCTTTTATGTGCAAATTTGATAAAAATGTTAATTTGGCCTTTAGAATATAATTTAAGTTGACTTCGGTCAACATTTTGGGTAAACAGATCCGGACCCGTGATTTGACGGTCTCGGAGGGTTCATAGGAAAATATGGGACTTGGGCGTATGCCCGGAATTGAATTCCGAGGTCCCAAGCCCGAGAAATAAATTTTTGAAGAAACATTGTTTAACTGAAAATTTTAGAGTTTTTGGAAATTTGAATGTAATTGAATTTGATGGTATCGGGCCCGTATTTTGGTTCCAGAGCCCGGTACAGGTCTTATATATAATTTAAGTTAAGCCTGTAAAATTTGGTAAGAAACGGACTTGAAATGACGTGAATCGGACCCTCGGTTGTGAAATTTGAAACTTAAGTGTTCTTGAGATTTTTCTTTGATTTTGATGCTAAATTCGTTGTTAAAGTTGTTAATTTGGCAATTTGATCGCACGAGTAAGTCCATATGATGTTTTTGAGTTAGTATGCATGTTTGGTTTGGAGCCCCGAGGGCTGGGGTGAGTTTCGGATAGGTTTCGGAAGGTTTTTAAACTTAGAAAAGTTGCAGGTTTTTGCTGTCTCAGGTGCACAGAGGTTTTGTTCTTCGCGTTCACGTGGCTCCACTCGCGAACGTGTAAGGAAAACTTCCTCAGGTGCCAGTTTGTTATTCGCGAATGCGAAGCTTAGGACGTGAACGCGAAGCTGTGGGGGAGTTAGCCTTCGCGAACGCGTCCAGGCCCTCGCGAACGCTTAGGGTTAGTGGCCAGCGGGAGGGATTTCAAATTTGTTCTACGCGAACGCGGCCACCTGACCACGAACACGAAGGTTCTAGGAGCTGAAGCTCCGCGAACGCGAGCCGTTGAACTCGAACACGATGGTCAGATGGGCCTGACCTATCCCGAACGCGACAGGCCCATCGTGAACGAGATGAAGGCCTGCCCAGTCATTTTTAAAACAGTAGCAAAAACGGACAGAACCCATTTACTTTATATTTTAAAAATTTGGGAGCATTGAGGCGATTTTCAAAGAACAAGTTCTTCCCCAATGCATTGGTATATGATTCTAAACCTTTTTCTTTCGATTTCCCATTGCATTTCATCAATTGTCATCCAAAAATCTAGGGTTTTTATGGTAGAAATTAGGAATTTGGGTAGAGTTAGGGCTTTTTGATTAATTGGGATTTAGACCTCGTTTTGGGGTCGAATTTCGAGACTAATTATATATTTGGGCTCGTGGGTGAATGGGTGATCGGGTTTTGGTCCAAACCTCGAGTTTCGACCAAGCGGGTCGGGGGTTGAGTTTTGACTTTTTGGGAAAAATGATAGAAAACCTATAATTAAACATTGGTTATGAATTATTTAGCATTTATTGATGTGTTTAAATTAATTTGGAGTAGATACAAGTAATTTGGAGGCGAATTCTAAAGGAAAAGCGGTGTTTGAGGCTTGAGTTGGTCGTGGAAGTTTGAGGTAAGTGTTTGGTCTAACCTTAGCTTGAGGGATTAGGAGTTGTGTCTTATTTTCTATGTGTTAATTATGGAGTACAACATATAGGCATGGTGACGAGTATCTATGCGTTGGTGTCAAGCATGCCCGTGGGTCTCGTATAGCGATTGTTGTGACTTCATTGTGATTTATTCATGCTTAATATGTCGATTATCATTGTTGGTTCTCTTGCCGGGACATTGTTGTTATATTCTTGTTCCCTTGTCGGGATGTTATGGTTTATGATATTGTCTCCCTTGTCGGGATGTTGTTGTTATAACATTATCTCCCTTACTGGGACATTATTATTTACTATATTGTCTACCTTGCTGGGATGTTGTTGTTGTACTCTTGTGCCCTTTCCAGGATTCTTTGTGATTGATGTTGACTTGTAAATGAGATCTGGTGGCAGGCCTCCACAAAGATGTATGGGTTGCACGCCTGCAACAAGATATATGCAATGGGAGCGGGTTGCACGCCTGCAACGATATATATGAAATGGGATCGAATCGCACGCCTGCAACGATATATATGAAATGGGATCGAATCGCATGCCTGCAACGAGATATATGAAATGGGATCGGGTTGCACGCCTGCAACAAGGAAGAAGTGAAAGTGAATACTGTGTTTGTTTTCCTTGTTCTTGTTGGCATTTAAATTTTGGTTTCTTTACATTCCTATTTTGGTATTCTGTTGTTATTTGTTACTCCCCTCAGCATGTTTCCCTCGCCCAATTTTAGCTGTAATTATCTGCTTTTATTTTTCACTGTATATTATTTAACTGCATAGGTTTATTTGATAGTATGGTCCTAACCTCGTCACTACTTCGCTGAGGTTAAGCTAGGCACTTACCAGTACATGGGGTCGGTTGTGCCGATACTACACTTTGCACTATGTATAGATAATGGTACCGGAGCATTTGGACCGTAGTGAGGTTGCTGCCTTCAGTCCAACAGGCGACCCGAGGTAGTCCTGCAGGCGTCCGCGAGTCATGGCATCTCCTTCTATCATTTCTTTTCTATTTTTACTTATTCAGAGACAGATTTGTGTATTTCTATTCAGACTTTATTTGTAGTAATCTTAGACAGTCTGTGAAATTGTGACACCAAATTTTGGGTAGAGTTGTATTTAGACTTCCGCAGTTTGTATTAAGTTAAATTATCAGATTCGTCTTCCGCTTTGTTATTGATATTATCATTTCTGCTGTTTTGATGTGTTGTTTTGAAAATTATAAAGACTTAAAGACTTAAAAAGGGTAATTAAAATGGAATAGTTGGCTTGCCTAGCTTTCACTAGTAGGCACCATCACGACTCCCGAGGGTGGAAAATTCAGATCGTGACAAGTTGGTATCAGACCTCTAGGTTACTTAGGTCTTAAAATTTACGGACAAGCTTAGTAGAGTCTAAGGGATCTATACAGAGACGTCTGTATTTATTCCCCAGAGGCTACAGAGTTAGGAAAAACTTCACATCTATTTTTTCCTGTCGTGCGGTTTGGTTTCTCAATGCTAATTGAATTTCTACTCTGTTCTTTCACAGATGGCAAGAACACGTGCTTCCTCATCCACTGATCAGCAGCCCGAGCCCCCAGCAGCAGCTCCCACGAGGGGTAGAGGGCGAGGTCGCGCTAGAGGCTGAGGCAGGGGCAAAGTTTAGCCTAGAGCAGCAGCACCAGTGGCGGAGGCTCAGGTTGAGTTTGATGATGAGGTTCCAGACTAGGCAGTTTCGGTGGGCCCAGCTTAGGTCCCAGAGGGTTCATTTCTCCCCAGTACTCCAGGATGCTCTGGTCCGTCTAGTGGGCCTTATGGAGAGTGTTGTCACGCCTCCTTTTTACTACCCCCCCCCCCCGAAAGAGTATAAGGGAGTTTTTTCCAATTTAAGTGACAATCGAAACGGGATTATTTTGTTTATTAAGAGTCGACACTTGGAATATTTTAATTGTTGTCCCCAGTCATCGGTTTATTTTAAAATCCCAAATCGAGGAAATTCGACTTTCCTTTTGAAGTCTACGAATCAAAAATTCTAAGTAAGGAATTCTGTAACCCGGGAGAAGGTGTTAGGCATTCTTGGGTTCCGTGGTTCTAGCACGGTCGCTTAAACTAATATAATTGGCATATTATCTAATTTTAATTACACATTTTAAACCTATATGCATTTTATTAACCGCTTTTAATTATTTTAGGAAGATTCAACGTTATTTAAAACATGCTTTGAGCCACGCCACATAAAATGCACCCGCGGTTCATGACACGTTCTATTTAACGTTGTTGAAAATTGAAATTGGGTCACACGAAATGCACACCCGAATTTAATAAATAAAGAAAATTAATTTAAATAGTGCGCCTAAAGCAACTACGAAAGTTCAAATTAATAACAAGGCTTGCTAGAGCCATGGAAAATTTAATTGATGGCACACCATGATTTTAAGAACTTATTAACAATTATACGAGGGTCATGAGTTATTTACATGAAATGGCTCACCTCAAGTCTATTTTTAAAAGGATGTTTGAACTAATCTTTTGATGGCCATAAGTTATAGCTTGCTTAATATGACATGTCTCAAGTCTAATTTTAAAAGGGGTAATTAATTAGTTAAGAAGACTTAAAGGAATTCTAATTTATTTCAAGCAAATGTCTAAACCAACTTAACAATTAGTGGACTTGTGTTGAATTGAAACTAAGCATTTGATTGCCTAAAAGGCTAAAGCCAGTAACAGGCCCAACTTTCTCTTGGGCACTTATATACCAAGACACAAGAGGTGACTGGGCTCACATGAAGCCCAGAACACGTAAGTAAACTGCAAGAAGGCATTTTTGACACAACTGGGCCAAACGCCACAGACCCATTTATAGTATTCAGCACAAATAATTGAGGCAAACTACATTTCTTCATGAAAATTTGGAAATTAAACAAATAATGATAGTCCTCAAACAGATGCAAAGCATATTTTAATGCCAAATCTCATTCTATAATAAGATGTAATCCTAGTGTTATAATAATTCATACACAATTACCTTATCTCCTGAAATCTAACATAATTCATGACTTATAACCGAAACACTAACATGATTCCCAAATAAAATAATACATTTACTAATATGAACCACAATTGAATGTTCTTATTCCAAGCCCATACATATCACTTTAACAAATTCAAGCGAAATTCCAAAACAAACACTGATTTCAGCAGACTTGAATAGATCTGAAATATGTCTAATTTAGACTGAACTTTCTACTGTGATAATACCAACAGTCCATATATACAAACAGGACTTCTAACTCATTTACAAACCAGACGACTAAATAAAAGCACTTGTCCAACTTACAAATAGAACTTAAAGCTATCAATCGAAATGAACAAATAAAACATATGAAGGAAACCTAGATGGATTATAGAATAACATGGAATTAAGAGCATAGATATAATATTAAATAAAAAAAATAATGTATCACAAATTTTTGACTCGAGAGCATAGCTGCAAATCCCTTTCAATTCATATGTCCATGAAGTCTAGAGCGTACCTGATTGCAGCAGCAAAACAATAAGAGAATGAGCTCTAATTAAGAAGAGGACAACAACAATGTATCAGCAACAAAGCAGCACAACCCACAACCAGTTTTACACCATTTGAACCCTGATTAACACAATGCTTTCGAGTTTTCGATAGAATCTGACTGATAGAGGAAGTCAAAGAGCCAAACCAAACAAATTTCAAGCAAATTTCAATATTCAGAGTCTCAAAGAAAGCTCAGCCATTTTTCTAAGTTTTTTAGTGTTCTAGTCTCTAAAATCCCCCTTGAAAAAGAAGGAAATAACTTCTTATAGAGAATCTTCTAGGGAAGCAGAAATCTTTTCAATTTTAACCATTACCCCTTCCAATTTTTAATTTTATTCATTTTTAACCCAGAATTTCTAACCTGCTTGTTAAACTACACCCAAACCCCACCTTCCAGGAAGTTTCCAAATCAGTTATACGATATTTCCCTAAACTAAAACCCCTAAACTACCCTTTAGGCTTCTGTTATTTACATTCAAGACCAAACATGGGTCAAGTTGACCCAACAAATAAAATCAAAACCTGGGCTTATAACCCGGACTGACCCCCTCCCCTCTTTGGGCCTCTATTGACAGAGCCCATATTGATTCCAAAAACTAACGAAAACCCAAGAAAATGGCCAACCAGAGTTATATGAACTCCTGGAACCAATGATTGCAAATAAAAAAATAGGAGGGAAACTTGAGCGAAAACAGAATCATACAAACTAAAAAAATGCTGACTAAAAGAAAAATAAACTAAAATTAATATGCAAGATTTGAAAAACAAAAAATAAGAAAGAAAAATGAAAGAATCAGACGAAGCTGAGAATGAAATCAAAACGAAAAACAAAGGACCTGAAATACCTGAAAGAGACAGATGGACGATGGGTTTGAACGGACTAACCGGCAGTTTTGATTTGAACCAAAAATGAGTGTTAGTCGGGTTGTTCTTGAGAGAACAACCGTTTAACACTTGTTTCAAGTCTAAATCTCTTCAACACTTTGGGAGAAAATCAAACCAGGCCTTTTGCATGAGGAATCAAAGGTGGGAACGAATTTAGGGCTCCATTTAAGATCTGAAATTAGAGAAAAATGGAGGGGATTTCGGGAAAATTGATGGTGGTTTAGTGTTTGAGGGCTTATGGGAAGTGTGTGGTGAATTTTTGGGGTTGATTGGAGCTTCAAACCGGTGGGAATGGCGGAATTTGGAGGCGGGGTTAGGGTTTGAACGAAGGAGATGAGAGAGAGACAGACGAGGGGTGTTTGGACTAGGTTGTTTTTAGGAGCTTCAGACATATTTAATTAAAATTGGGGAAAGTATTTAGGGTCGTTGGATGCGCTGAAATGAAGGGCTAAGATTGCTTAGCCCAGATGAACTCAAAACGGCACAGTTTAGTTAATTAAATGGGTCGGACCGGGTTGGGGCATGGTTTGGGCTGGACTGAATGGTTTTTTCGGGCAAAAATATTTGGGCCTGTGCCCAAGTGGCCCAGATCAAGCAGCCCCTTTGTTGTTCTTTTCTTTTTCTTTAATTTCCAATTTTTTTTCTTTTTCAAATTAAAATAAAAACCTAAATTAATTCTTAAACTAAATTAACTTACCAAATTAGATTAATTACTCAACATAGTATTTACAATAATTAATTAATTCCCAAATTAAAATAAAAACTACGAAATTTAAAATTAAAAAGTTAAAAATGTAAAGTGAATTATTTTTTGTGATTTTTTCATTTTTATAAAATAATTAATTTACTAATTAACCCAAAAATGTAAAATAAATCCTAAATGCAAATGTAGAGTATCTTTTTGTATTTTTCATGATTTAACTAAAAATTAAACACGCACAGAAAATTACAAATAATTAAGAAAATTCTACAATAATTCCTAAAATGGCAAAAAAATAAAAGAAAAAATCTAATTCTTTGGGATTCTATAGGAGTAATTCATATAGGGACAAAATCACGTGCTCACAGCTACCCCTCATTGCTCGGAAACACGAAGAGTTTTCGTACAAAGATAAAATGAGCGGATACAAGCGATTTTTGCCCGTTTGAATACTCCGTGGGAAGCATTTTTGAAAGATTTGACCGCACCCTGCTTTCGAGGTTGCTTACATAACCTTGGCTATATCAAGTCAGTGTAGTTCAAGAAGTTTCGGTAGCTAAGATTACCATGAAGCTGTGATTTCACTGTTGTTGTTGCTGCTACTGCTTGTTGAACTCCTTATTACACCAAAACAAAATAAAAGAAGCTAGACTATACTATGATCTATGAATTACACGAATTCTATCTATATCTTCAAACTTGTTCTTGCCGTTTCTGCTGCTCTGTTGACTTGTACTCTCCAGGTGAAATTCCTTTGTTGCTGATTTGACTTGTATTCTGAGGTGCTTTCCCTTTGTTCTCCAGGCGGGCTCCAGATTTCCAACACTCGTACTGCTTTTCCCTTGACTCATTTTCCCTTTGTTCTCCAGGTGGGCTCCTAATTTCCATCACTTGAACTGTTTCTCCTCGAAACTTGAACAACTTCCCTTTGTTCTCCAGGTGGGCGCCTGATTACCAACACTTGAATTGCTTTCCCTTTGTTCTCCAAGTAGGCTCCTGATTTCCAACACTTGAATTGCTTCCCTTTGTTCTCTAGGTGGGCTCCTGATTTCCAACACTTGAACTGCTTTCCCTTTGTTCTCCAGGTGGGCTCCTGATTACCAACACTTGAACTGCTTTCCCTTTGTTCTCCAGGTGGGCTCCTGATTTCCAACACTCGAACTATTTTCCCTTTGTTCTCCAGGTGGGCTCCTGATTACCAACATTGCATTGCTTTCCCTTTGTTCTTCAGGTGGGCTCCTGATTACCAACATTTGAATTGTTTTTCCTTTGTTCTCCAGGTGGGCTCCGATTACCAACACTTTCACTGTTTTCCCTTTGTTCTCCAGGTGGGCTCCTAATTACCAATATTTGAACTGCTTCCCCTTTGTTCTCCAGGTAGGCTCCTGATTACCAACATTTAAATCACTTTCCCTTTGTTCTCCAAGTGGGATCCTGATTACCAACACTTGAATTGTTTTTCCCTTTGTTCTCCAGGTGGGCTCCTGATTACCAACACTTGAATTGCTTTTCCCTTTATTCTCCAGGTGGGCGCCTGATTGCCAAAACTCTAACCATATTCCCTTGCTCTCCAGGTGGGCGCCTGATTGCAAAGACCTTAATTGCTCTTCCTCGGAACTTGATTTATTTTCCCTTTGTTCTCCAGGTGGGCTCCTGTTTACTGAACTTGAACTACTTCCTCTTGCGACTGATGTTCTTTTGAACTGCCTTCCCTTGTTTCTACAGGTGGGTGCCTGATTGCTTAAACTTGAATGGTCCTTTTCTTGAAACTGCTTTTCCTTTGAACTATCCTCCCTTATTTCTCCAGGTGGGTGCTTGATTGCTTGAACCTGAACTACTTTCTATTCTCAAAACTCATATTGTTTTCCCTTTCTCTCCAGTTGGGCGCCTGACTACAATAGAATAGACAAAACAAAGAAATACCTCAGTTTGTTAGCTGGGCACATCTCTAAGTGTTAATTGAATCATGTTACCCAATATCTTTAAGAATTCGAAAGCTAGATCCTATTATCCAGGAGGGTCTTGAAAACTCCTAGTTAAAAGACAGCTTTAAATCTAAATTATATTTTCTAAAGGTATGACTTCCACTAAATCTTGTTATCTATGAAGGTCTCAAAACCAAGTCCCATTATCCAGGAGGGTCCTGAAAATTAGAATCGAATCTCACCTCAATGGTGACAACTTCAGAGCTAAATTTAATTTCTTAAAGGTGAAATTTATGCTAAATCTCACCATGTAATGGAGGTCTTAAAACTAAGTCCCATTATTTAGGAGGGTCCTGAAAATTTCAAATTGAATCATATCCTAATAATGAAAACTTCAAAGCCAACTTATATTTCCTCAAGGTAAGCTTATGCTAGATCTTGTTACTCATGAATGTTTTGAGTTTTAAAACTAGGTCTCATTGTCAAGGAGGGTCCTGAGAACTTCAAATTAAATCTCATTATCCAGGAGGGTCCTGAGAATTTACGATCGAACCTATCCGGTACATCGCTTTCCTTACAGAAGGTTTCTCCGAACAAATGGAATTCTCTGCCTCTGTTTCAAATCAAAGAAAAATCTTGTTAGTTTAAAAATATGGTGGTTAGTTTGTGGCATTCTTGCTGAAGGTGGCCTCTCCGCTATCGCGCTTTGCTTTGACTGGTTGCCTTGAAGTGGCCAAGAACCGTTTGACTTTCTAACTGACTCTCAAACGCAGGACCTTGGATGACCCGAGTGTTCTACACCCAAACCGTTGTTTTATATTTTTGACCTTTCTACCTGAACCCCTGTATTTCCCAAAAGATTACTAAATCATTCGTCCAATGGAACTTTTACTGACACCTTATTTCCCACTTTACATCATGTTATCTCTGGTATGCTTTGGCTGCACTTTGCTTTGTGCAATTTTGGAAGTTGGTAGTAAGCTTTGAAATCCCTTCTCACTTACTCAAACAAAACTGACACTGGAAAAATCTTAGAGAAATAAACCCAAGAGAAATGAAATGCAATGACTTCGAGAGTTAGGAATAAAGAAGAAAATCCAAAACTAGATGATTATTTGAGGGAGAAAAAGGAAAGAGACTTATCTGAGTGAAACAGCTGGCACCAATGATCGTGATATGCATTTCGGATTAATGAGCCCAGCCTATTCAACCAATCACCTTTCAGTTGTCATACTTTATGCCCTGAGATCTCCAAAACCCAATTTCTTCGCCAAATCACTGACCTTGTTCGGCCTGCGGTGTCCTGAAGGGTTTTCACCAACAAACCTCTCTCATTTGTTCATCTCTCAACTCCCGTCGCCTTATGATGCCCACGAGGGTTTTCACCAATAAGACTCTTTCATTTTAATTTCTCTCAACTTCCCATTGCCTTACGGTGCCCGTGAGGGTTTTCACCAATAAGACTCTCCCATTTTTCATTTTCTTACTCAGAACGGAGTGTTGCCCCTGATATGAGTCACCTCTACTTGCTCGACTCGACATCTCTCGAAGACTGGTCAGAAGGTCTTTCTTTGGACCGTAATGTGAGCTTTTGGATAGGGTTAGCAAGGAAGGGTATCACAAAGGCTCAAAACAACTTGAATGAGTTCAAAATTACAACTTTTGGAATCAGATTTCTTACAACAACCACAACTTTCTGCCCCAGTTTCTTTGCTTGGGGACTTTTGATTTTCTTTTTATTTTGATGGGATCGAATCGTGAGGCTGCCTACGTATCCTTAAAAGGAATCAAGTCAAACGTAGTTCATGACATAGGAATTACTTTGTTGTTGTGATTTTTTTTCTTTCTCTTATTTTCTTTCCTTCTTCTTTTCTCTTTTATTTTCCTTTTTTTCTTTTCTCTTCTTTTTTCACTCTTTTCCATTCTTTCCTTTCTCTTTTCTCTTTTCTTTTCTCTTTTCTTTTCTCTTTTCTTCTTTACTCACCTTTTGTGCTCGTTTTTCTAAACTTTGCTACTAATTCCAAAAGAGGGGTATGAAAGGAAATAAATAAGGCTTAAAAGGGGTAACAAAGGATAAAGTATTTAGATAGCAGAATAAAATGCCTTCGTCATTCCAATCTTCAAAACATGTCAAGTACAAACAAATACAATTTAAACCAAAGAAATAATACATAATATCTTTTGACTGCATCAGAATTGATAGTCATATCTACACATTTTCCTTCTATGTCGGTTAATATAAAGTACCATTGGACAACACTTTTATTACAATGAACGGCCCCTGCCAGTTTGGGGCGAACTTGCCTTTTGCTTCAGCCTGATGTGGAAGGATGTGTTTTAATACTTGTTGATCCACTTAAAATTTCCGCGGATGCACCTTCTTGTTGTATGCTCTTGCCATTCTCTTTTGATACAACTGTCCATGACACACTGCTACCAATCTCTTCTCATCAATCAAACTCAATTGCTCCAGGCGGGCTTTGACCCACTCATCATCATCAATTTCGGGTTCAGCAACAATCCGAAGGGATGGAATTTCAACCTCCATGGATATCACTACTTCTGTGCCATATACCAACAAGTAAGGGGTTGCACCTACCGAAGTGCGACCGGCCGGGTCGTTACATTTTCATTTGAGGCAGAAGTATAATTTTGGCAAGCTAGCTTTTATAGTCTCTACTTTTGTCGATTTTGGAACTATTGGTAGTACTTAACAGAAATCAGCTCCCAAACTATTAATTTTCCTCCAAAGGGTTCATTAATAAGAACTTCGGATAATTATTTCGAGCGTTTGACTCTTTGCCATAAGTGTTTCATCCCATATTATCAATTTTGATTTCCTTATAAATTTAGCACCATTGCTCTGCTTTGATATATTTGTGATTATTATTTAAGTTGTTTGAAGAGGCATAGCAAATCTAAAGTGGGTGGCCTCACAATAAAATCATTGTTGGTACTCCACTTGCTATTATTGCTAACAGTGTCATGCCTCTTGATATGATATTTGCAAGTAATGCATAACATAGAAATATTATTTCGATACCGTTGGAGGCATCCACAAAGAATAACCATTATACCAGAGTCGACTCTTTAGTCTTGAAAGCATGTTCTTGATTAGGATTTAGCTTTGATTGTGCTTCCTAAGTCACTTATATAGCACTTTGATTCGTAATAATATATTAACCTATTTACTTTGTATTCTAACGCTCTTTTTATGGATAAATTTATGTATCCTAAGGTTTTATTTAACTTGAATAAGAATTTTACTTATATAATGAATTAAAAACTAATTGAATTAGATTAAAAAAATAATTAAAAGATTTAATTATTTGATTTTAACATAAAAAATAATTTATTCTATGTTGTTTCAGATCTTAATATTAGTTCATCTCTTGTTCCGAATATTTAATTTTAATTATAATTTTATCCACTATAAATTTTATTTTCAAAGAGTAAAAGATTGATATGACATTTCACTTTTAGATCTTTATGTATGTAGAATCATTAGTAGTATTGAGTCTTACCAATCATTCTTTTTCTCTTTCTCACACATTTATATTCTTAAATATTTTCTTAGTTGTTGTTTAATAATTGATTATTTTTCAATATTACACGAAAAATTGATTAAAAATATTATTTGAGTAGAAAAATAGTTCAAATATTGTCACGACCCTAAACCTAGACCCGGTCGTGATAGCGCCTCTCATGAAGACAAGGCCTGCCGACACACTCTCAATTCATTTTAAGTAGTTAAAATAATACAAATTAAGTCTTTAACATAATAATAATTCAAAAATAAGGTGAAACAGTACAATTGTGAAATAGACATAGCCCGACATCGGGGTGTCACCAGTCATGAGCATCTACAAACCGATTTTAAACAGGAAGAGTCTACATGGTTTATTACATAACTAAAACAAGAGAAAATAAGATAGAGGGAGAAGCACTGGGCTACGAACGCCGAGCAGCTACCAAGTGAATCTCCGAATCTGCTGGAAGCTCTCAACCCTCGCAAGCAGCACCTGAATCTACACACGGGGTGCAGGGAGTAAAGTGAGTACTCCAACTCAATGAGTAATAATAATAAATGAAGACTGAGTGATAAGAAATCACGTAAAGGCATGTCAACATGTTATAAAGAACAGTATAAAGCCAGTAAAAGCAATGAAATAGTGAAAACATGTAAAGTTACCTTAGTTCAGTTTAAGCTTCTTTAAATACCTTTTTAATAGTTAAACAAGTAAATGACAGGTAGCTAGAAAAGATAAACATATAAAGAACCGCCCCTCGGGCACAATACCAACAAAATCAGTCCTTCGGGCAACACATGGAAAAATACCAGCCCCTCGGGCTATATCTCATATCACAATGGGTACCCGCGCTCACTAGGGGTGTGCAGACTCCGGGAGGGGCCCCTTACGGCCCAAGCGCAATATCAAGCCATCTCGTGGCATAATCAATAGGCTCTCGGCCTCATAACAATCCACCTCGTGGCGTACAACTCAGGCCCTCAGCCTCATAATCATAAATCAGTGTATCCTCACAACACAGGCCCTCAGCCTTACTCAGTCAAAATCTCATAAGCCACTAGAGTAACAGTAAAACATAATGCTCAGCCCAAATTATCATTTAAAATATCATTTAATGTATTAAAACAGAGTAAACATGACTGAGTTATGAAAATAGTACAATATAGCATGACTGAGTACAAGTATAAACTCAAAACATTGAGGAAATATCAGTAAAGATCCCCTAAGGGTCCAAATAGTTGGCACGAGGCCCAAATATGGCATTCTGTCCAAAACATGATGATAGCAAATAGTTTTCAATCAAATACGCGGTAAAACAGTCATTCGGGATAGACTAAGTCACAATCCCCAACAGTGCACGACCCCATACTTGTCATCTAGCGTGTGTGTCACCTCAATATAGCACAACGATGTGTAATCCTGGGTTTCATACCCTCAGGACAACATTTAAAATCATTACTCACCTCAATCCTGTCCAAACTCTAGCACGCGTGCCTTTGCCCATCGAATCGGCCTCAACTCGCATCGAATCTATCTAAAATCAGAATCATGACATCAAAATATGCTAAGGGAACGAAGCCCATGTGAAAATAATCAATTTACAACATAAATCCCGAAATTAACCAAAACCCGACCCCCGGGCCCACGTCTCGGAATTCGATAAAATTTACATCGATAGATTCCTTATCGCCCCACGAGTTCATACATATCAAAAGTCCTAAATTCGACCACAAATGGCCCCTCAGATCCTCAAGTCAAGGTCTCCAATACCAAGCCCTAGTTTCTCAATTTTTAACCCTTAATTTCCATAATTACAGCTCTAGTCCGTGAAATAATACCATAGAAACGAGTTTTAGGTTCAACAATCTTACCTCAACGAAGCTTCCTTGAATTTCCTCTTCAAAATCTCCCAAAAAGCTCCAAAACCGACTTAGAAATGGTGCAATAACCCAAAAATTCGCGAAGGAAATAATTTATACCTTCTCGCCCAGGCATTTCGCACCTGCGGTCTAAGACGCCACATCTGCGGTCCTCACTTAAGTGGCCAAAATCTGCATCTGTGATGTGTAATCAGCACTTGCGCCATCGCAAGTGCAAATCCTCAACCGCTTTTGCGGCTCCTCCCTTCCTAGGCTCTTTCCGCTTCTGCGACTTCAAACTCGCTTCTGCGAGACCGCACCTGCGGTCCCCTAGCCGCAGGTGCAGTTATGACAGCAATGGCACATCTTCAGCTGCCAAAACCAACTTCCAAACTTTCCGCCAACCATCCAAAATCACCCCGAGGCCCCCGAGACCTCAACCAAAAGCACAAACACATCATATAACACCATCCAAACTTATACCAATCTTTAAAACACCTCAAACAACATCGAATGAACCAAAACACATCGGATTCAAGCCTAAGTTTCCAAAATCTTTCAAATTACGCTTTTGATCAGAAAGTCTACCAAACCACGTCCGAATGACCTGAAATTTTGCACACACATCCCAAATGACACAACGGAACAATTGCAACTCCCAGAATTCCATTCTAACCCCTATATCAAAATCTCACCTATCAACCGAAAAATGCAAAAATTCCAATCTTGCCAATTCAAGCCTAAATCTACTCCGAACCTCCAAAACACATTCTGATCACGCTTCTAAGTCCCAAATCACCTCTCGAATCTATCTGAACCATCAGAACTCACATCTGAGCTCTTTAACACATAAGTCAACATCTGGTTGACTTTTCCAACATAAGCTTCCTCAAAATAGACTAAGTGTCTCAAACTTTACCAAAACCTTTCCGAACCCGAGCCAACCAACCCAATCACACATAGAACCGATAAACAAAGCAATAAGAAGCTGAAATGGGGGAAATAGAGCGGTCTCATGAGACGACTAGCCGGGTCGTCACATCCTCCCCTTCTTAAACAAACGTTCGACCTCGAACAAGTCAAGAAACATACTTGAAGCCTCAAATAGGTGAGGATATCCGCTCTGCATCTCCCACTCGGTCTCCCAGATAGCCTTCTCCACGGGCCAACCTCTTCGCTGCACTTTCACTAAAGCTATATCCTTTGATCTCAACTTTCGAACCTAACTCTCCAAAATAGCTGATGGCTCCACATAATAAGTCAAATCACTATCTAACTGCACCGTGCTGAAATCTAGAACATGAGACGGATCCCCAATATACTTTCGGAGCATAGAAACATGGAATATCGGATGCACACTCGACAAGCTGGGTGGCAAATCAAGCTCATAAGTCACCTCCCCAATCCTCCAAAGCACCTCAAAAGGCCAATGAACCGAGGACTCAATTTACCCTTCTTCCCAAACCTCATAGCACCCTTTATGGGTGTAACCTTCAATAGAACCTTCTCACCGACCATGTAGGACACATCCCGAACCTTCTTGTCAGCAAAACTCTTTTGTCTCGACTGCAATGTACGAAGCCTCTCCTGAATTACCTTCACCTTTTCTAAAGCATGCTGCACCAAGTCTGTCCCCAATAGCCTAGCCTCACCCGGCTCAAACCAACCTACTGGAGACCTACACCGCCTCCCATACAAAGCCTCATATGAAGCCATCTGAATACTCGACTGGTAGTTGTTGTTATAAGCAAACTCTGCTAGCGGTAGAAACTGATCCCATGACCCTCCAAAATCAATGACATAAGCACGCAACATGTCCTCCAATATCTAAATAGTGTGCTCAGGCTGCCCGTCCGTCTAAGAGTGAAATGTTGTGCTCAACTCGACCTGAGCCCAACTCTCGCTGCACAAACCTCCAAAACTGCAAAGTAAACTGAGTGCCCCTATCTGAAATGATGGAAAATGGGACACCATGCAAACGAACAATCTCTCGGATGTAGATCTCTGCCAACCGCTCTGAAGAATAGGTAGTACACACAGGTATAAATTGAGCGGACTTGGTCAGCCAATCCACAATTGCCCAAATAGCATCGAACTTCTTCAAAGTTCGTGGGAGTCCAACTACAAAATCCATAGTGATCCGCTCCCACTTCTACTCTGGAATATCCATCCGCTGAAGCAAGCCACTCGGTCTCTGATGCTCATATTTCACCTGTTGACAATTGAGACACCAAGCTACAAATCCCACAATGTCCTTCTTCATTCTCCTCCACCAATATTGCTGCCACAGATCCTGATGCATCTTCGCAGCACCTGGATGAATGGAATACCGCAAACTGTGGGCCTCCTCCAGAATCAACTCCCGAAGCCCATCTACATTGGGCACACATATACGGCCCTGCATCCTTAATACCATATCAACACCAAGAGTCACATCTTTGGCATCATCATGCTGAACTTTGTCCTTAAGGACAAGCAAATGTGGATCATCATACTGGCGCTCTCTGATGCGATCATACAAGGAAGACCGAGAAATCACACAAACCAATACCCGACTAGGCTCCGAAATATCCAACCTCATGAACTGATTGGCCGAATAATGAACATCAACTGCAAGAGGTTTCTCCCCAACTGGAATATATGCCAAACTCCCCATACTCACCGCCTTTCGGCTCAAAGTATCGGCCACCACATTGGCCTTCCATGGATGGTACAATATAGTGATATCATAATCCTTTAGCAACTCCAACCATCTTTGCTGCCTCAAATTGAGATCCTTCTGCTTGAACAAGTGTTGGAGGCTACGATGATCCGTAAACACCTCATAAGACACATCATACAAGTAATGCCTCTAAATCTTCAATGCGTGAAAAATGGTAGCCAACTCCAAATCATGAACGGTGTAGTTCTTCTCATAGGGCTTCAACTAACGAGAAGCATAAGCAATAACTCTACCCTACTGAATCAATACACACCCAATACCAACTCTCAAAGCATCACAATACACGGTATACGAACGTAAAGTTGATGGCAAAACCAACACTAGAGTTGTGGTCAAGGCTGTCTTGAGCCTCTGGAAGCTCTCCTCACACTCATCCAACCATACAAATGAAGCACCCTTCTGAGTCAACTTGGTCAAGGGTGATACGATAGATGAGAATCACTGAACAAACCGGTGGTAATAACCTACCAAACAAAGAAAGCTGTGAATCTATGTGGCTAAGGACGATCTTGGCTAACTCTGAACCGCCTTTATCTTCTTCAGATCAACTTGAATACCCTCGCTGGACACCATGTGCCCTAAGAAAGCCACTGAACTGAGCCAAAACTCACACTTGGAGAACTTTGCATAAAGCTTCTCCTCCCTCAATCTCTGCAACATAACTCTCAAATGCTCCACATGATCCTCCTGACTACACGAATACACCAGAATATCATCAATGAAGACTATGACAAATGAGTCTAGATAAGGCCAGAACACGTTGTTCATCAAATGCATGAACGTTGTTGGGGCATTGGTCAGCCCAAAAGAGATCACCAGGAACTCATAATGACCATATCGGGTCATGAAAACTGTCTTAAGAATATCTGAGTCCCTGATCTTCAACTGGTGATAACCTGAACGGAGATCAATCTTGGAGAACACTCTCGCTCCCTAAAGCTGGTCAAATAAATCATCAATGCGAGGCAAAGGATACTTGTTCTTAACTGTTACTTTGTTCAACTGCCTATAATCAATGCACATCCTCATTGTGCCATCCTTTTTCTTCACAAATAGAACCGGCGCACCCCAAGGCAACACACTACGCCGGATGAACCCCTTATCAAGGAGTTCCTGAAGCTGCTCCTTTATCTCTTTCAACTCCGCTGGTGCCATACGATACGGTGGAATAGAAATGGGCTAAGTGCCCGGCACCAGTCAATACCAAAATCAATATCCCTGTCCGATGGCATGCCCGACAGGTCTGCAGGAAACACATCGGGAAAATTCCTCACAACTGGAACAGAATCAATACTGGGAGTCTTTGCACCGACATCCCTCACAAAGGCTAAATACGAAAGACAACCCTTCCCAACCATACGCTGGGCCTTCAAGAATGAAATTACACTACTGGGAACATAATCAGTCAAACCTCGCCACTCAATACGTGGCACGCCCGGTATAGCCAATATCACTGTCTTAGCATGACAGTCCAGAATAGCACGACACGTAGATAGCCAATCCATGCCCAAAATAACATCGAAGTCTACCATACATAATAACAACAGATCCACTTAGGTCTCCGGACCCCCTAATAGTCACTACACATGACCGGTACACACGGTCTACAACAGTAGTATCGCCCATCAGAGTAGATACGTGAAACAAGAGACTTATGGGGCATATCCAAATAACGAGCAAAGTATGATAACACATAAGAAAAGGTGGAACCGGGATCAAATAATACAGAATCATCTCTATGGCAGACTAAGAATTGTAATAACAGCATCGGAAGTAATAGCATCGAGTATAGCTGGAAGTGCATAGAAACGGGCCTGACCGCCACCTGATCGACATCCCCCTATGGGACGGCCTCTAGTTGACTGACCTCCACCCCTAGCTAGATGGGTGGGTGGTGGTGAAGTAACTGGCACTAAAGCCGATGGCTGACTCCTTTACTAAGATGAACCTGCAAGACGACGAGGACACTGCTTCCACATATGATCCATCTCTCCATACTCATATCACCTCCCAGGTTCTAGGAGCGGGGACTAAAGGAAACCCCTAGCATCGAAATGACTAGTAGATGTACCTGGCAAAGAAGAGCCCTGAACTGATGGAGCATGAGACGAACTCTGAGCTAGAAGGGAACTAAGTGATGACTGGCTCTAATGAGAACTGTGAGAACCATGACCCGATGACGCCCCACGATAACCTGGGCGAGCTGGCTGAGCATCCCTGAATGGAAGGCCTCTACCGTGTTGAAACTGACCTCTCAAAAGAGCACCACCATAGCTAGTAGATCCTCGAGGCCTCTTGGCCTCTCTCTCATCTCGCTCATGGCGACGAACTGACTCAATCTCACGAGCAATGTCTACAACCTCCTCAAAAGTAGCACCAGTCACCCTCTCTCTAGTCATAAGAATACGAAGCTGATAAGTGAGGCCGTCAACAAACCTCATAATCCCCTCTCTATCTGTTGGAACCAACCAAAACGCATGACGAGCTAACTCAAAGAACCTCATCTCATACTGCGTCACAGTCATCTCTTCCTGACGCAACCACTCAAACTGCCTGCCAGCTACTCTCTGCGAGATTGTGGCACATACTTCTCAAAAGAGAGAATGGAGAACTGCTGCTAGGTAAAAGGTGTTGCACCAACAGGACTACGCCTCTCAAAAGCCTCCCACCAAGTGAAGGCATCTCCAAAAAACTGAAAAGTAGTGAAAGCGACCCTGTTGGTCTCTAGAATATCCGCTGTACCAAGCATCCTTTAACGCTTATCCAAGAAACCCTAGGTATACTCACCCTCTGCACCACTGAAGGTTGGAGGCTGAAGTTTACCAAACCTCTCCAACCTACGTTGCTCGTCCTATGGCATGGCAGGAGCTATATAGTCCTGAGCAGCTACAACCGGCTGGGTTGGATGTACCCCCGGTGTCTGAAGTCCCTGCACTACTTGCTCAGGTGTACGAGCAGCGGGAGTCTGAGTGCCTCCCCCGGCTTGAGAAGTAGTTGCCACTGTAGTAACTGAGACCGCTTGAGCTAGGCCAGTGCATACTAATAGAATCTGAGCCAAGGCCTCCTAAATAGAGTATCCACAACTGGGACCTGATCTGAGCTAGGCCAGCTGGTGGATCTGTAGGTGCTGCCCTAGTTGCTATGCGGGCCATACCTCTGCCCCTACCGCGACAACGACCGCATCCTCGGCCTCTAGTGTCCACAACTGCTGGTATAGGTGGTCGTCCATCCTGACTGGTAGCGCGTGTCCTCACCATCTGTGAGAGAATATAATAATAGAAGTTTAGTACTCGGATCAACAGATTCGCACGACAAGAATTTTAAGAATATGAAGTTTTTCCTAAAGGTTCCGTAGCCTCATAATCATCACAAGTTTTTCCCATGACTTGTGAGACCTATGCAACCTAGGCTCTGATACCAACTTGTCACGACCCTAAACCTAGACTCGATCGTGATGGCGGATCTCATGAATACAAGTCCAGCCGACACACTCCCAATTCATTTTAAGCAGTTAAAATAATACAAATTAAGTCGTTAACATAATAATTCAAAAATAAGGTGAAACAGTACAATTGCGGAATAGACATAGCCCGACATCGGGGTGTCACCAATCATGAGCATTCTACAAACCGACTTTAAACAGGAAGAGTCTACATGGTCTATTATAGAACTAAAACAAGAGAAAATAAGACAGAGGGAGAAGCACTGGCTACGAACACCGAGCAGCTACCTAGTGAATCTCCGAACCTGCTGGAAGCTCTCAACCCTCGCAGGCAGCACCTGAATCTACACACGGGGTGCAGGGAGTAAAGTGAGTACTCCAACTCAATGAGTAATAATAATAAATGAAGATTGAGCGATAAGAAATCACGTAAGGGCACGTCAACATGCTATAAAGAACAGTATAAAGCCAGTAAAAGCAAAGAAACAATGAAAACATGTAAAGTCACCTTAGTTCAGTTTAAGCTTCTTTAAAATATCTTTTTAACAGTTAAACAAGTAAATAACATGCAACTAGAAAAGATAAACACATAAAGAACCGCACCTCGGGCACAACACCAACAGAATCAGCCCATCGGGCAACACATGGAACAATACCAGCCCCTCGGGCTATATCTCATATCACAATGGGTACCCGCGCTCTATGAGGGTGTGCAGACTCTGGGAGGGGCCCCTTACGGCCCAAGCGCAATATCAATCCATCTCGTGGTATAATAAATAGGCTCTCGGCCTCATATCAAGCTACCTCATGGCGTACAACTCAGGCCCTCGGCCTCATAACCGTAAATCAGTGTATCCTCACAACACAAGCCCTCGGCCTTACTCAGTCAGAATCTTATAAGCCACTCGGGCAATAGTAAAACATGATGCTCAACCCAAATTATCATTTAATGTATTAAAACAGAGTAAACATAGCTGAGTTATGAAAACAGTAGAATATAGCATGACTGAGTACAAGTATAAAGTCAAACCAGTTAGGAAATATCAGTAAATATCCCCTAAAGGTCCATATAGTTGGCACGAGGCCAAATATGGTATTCCGCCAAAAACATAATGATAGCAAATAATTTTCAATCAAATACGCGGTAAAACAGTCATTCGGGACGGACTAAGTCACAATCCCCAATGATGCACGACCCCACACTCGTCATCTAGCGTGTGCGTCACCTCAATAATACAACGATGTGTAATCCGGGGTTTCATACCCTCAGGACAACATTTAAAATCATTACTCACCTCAATCCGGTCCAAACTCTAGCCCGCGATGCCTTTGCCCCTCGAATCGGTCTCAACTTCGAATCTATCCAAAATCAGAGTCACGACGTCAAAATATGCTAAGGGAATGAAGCCCATGCAAAAATAATCAATTTACAACATAAATTCCAAAATTAACCAAAACCTGACCCCTAGGCCCACATCTCGAAATTCGATAAAATTTACATCAATAGATTCCTTATCTCCCCACGAGTTCATACATATCAAAAGTCCCAAAATCCGATCATAGATAGCCCCTTAGATCATCAAGTCAAGTTCTCCAATAACAAGCCCTAGTTTCCCAATTTTTAACCCTTAATTTCTATAATTACAGCTCTAATCCGTGAAATTATACCATGGAAACGAGTTTTAGGTTCAACAATATTACCTCACCGAAGCTCCCTTGAATTCCCTCTTCAAAATCTCCCAAAAGCTCCAAAACCGACTTAGAAATGGTGGAATAACCCAAAAGTTCGTGAAGGAAATAAATTTATACATTCTAGCCCAGGCATTTCGTATCTGCGGTCCAAATACCGCTTCTACGGTCCAAGACGCTGCATCTGTGGTCCTCACTTAAGTGGCCAAAATCCGCATCTGCGATACGTAATCCGCACCTGCGCCATCGCAGGTGCGGTTCCTCAACCGCTTCTGCGGTTCCTACCTTCCTAGGATCTTTTCGCTTCTGCGACTCCAAACTCGCTTCTGCGAGACCGCACATACGGTCCCCTAGCCGTAGGTGCGGTTATGACAGCAATGACACATTTTTAGCTGCCAAAACCAACTTCCAAACTTTCCGTCAACCATCCGAAATCACCCCGAGGCCCCCGGGACCTCAACCAAAAGCACAAACACATCATATACCACCATCCAAACTTATACCAATCTTCAAAACACCTCAAACAACATCGAATCAACCAAAACACATCGGATTCAAGCCTATGTTTTCAAAATCTTCCCAATTACGCTTTTGATCAGAAAGTCTACCAAACCACGTCCGAATGACCTGGAATTTTGTACACACATCACAAATGACACAATGGAACTACTACAACTCCTAGAATTCCATTCCGACCCCTATATCAAAATCTCACCTATCAACCGGAAAACGCCAAAATTCCAATTTTGCCAATTCAAGCCTAAATCTACTTCGGACCTCCAAAACACATTTTGGTCACGCTCCTAAGTCCCAAATCACCTCCTGAAGCTATCTGAACCATCAGAACTCACATCCGAGCCCTTTAACACATAAATCAACATCCGGTTGACTTTTCCAACTTAAGCTTCCTCAAAAGAGACTAAGTGTCTCAAACCTTACCAAAACCTTTCCGAACCCGAGCCAACCAACCCGATCACACATAGAACCGATAAACAAAGCAATAAGAAGCAGAAATGGGGGAAACAGAGTGGTAACTCATGAGACGACTGACCGGGTCGTCACAAATATAAAAATATATTATCATGGGGGTATTTTCTCTCAATTTCAACTCTTTATGCAGTCTATTTAGTATTTTTTTAGTATTGGACATTATGGAGTGCTAATTTATTGCCAATACGGAGAATTATTATGAAATTAATTTTATTAAAACTTCCTACATATTTTTAATAAGAATTTAATAGATAAAATTTTATTAATTTTAAAATATTAAATATTAAAAATTAGCAAAGAAGGTATTGCAATCCAAAAAATAGGTAATTACAGTTATGTCCTTTCCCTATGAGTTCTTCCGCTTAATATTTTAGGGCTATTTTTGTATTTTAATATTGTATTTATACTTTTATAATAAAATAGTAATAGGACATTATAATACATGTGTAATAGGACATTATAATACATTTTCCAACTAAATTAGTAATAGAAATTTAGAAAAAAGTATATCATAAAAGTAATATGATTACATGACTAAAGATATTTACTTGTTTAATTTTATATGAATTAGACCACCCGAAAGTAATTTTACTAATAGGATTCCTAAAGGTAATCATGTAGGATTTCTAATATGTAGTATTATGTCCTAAAACTAATAGGATTATAAGGCTAATATCTAGAATTCCGGTTATTTCCTTTTATTATAAGTTATTATGCTTAATATTATAAGGTTAGTTTTGTAAACCGATATTGTATTCATGCTTTTATAATAACTAGTATCTATGAACGTGTGTTGCACGTTAATAATGGTGCGGGATGATTTAAATATTTATTTATATGGAGGAACCATAAATTTAATTAATGAGAGAAATTTTATGTATACTAATACAATAATCATCTAAATGCCGAAAAATATTATTACATTATCATAATATATAAATTTAAAATAAAAGGACATCATCAAAACTTACATAAATGATCAATTTTGTCATGTTAATTAGATAATTATATTTTATAGTTTAAAAATATTTAATGTGATGGAATCTTAACGAACACTTCTTTGTGGCAATATTTTTGTGTGTATTTTTCCTCCTAATGTGTTGGTTGCTCCGTCTTAATCAGATCTCTTGTTGCCGATCTTGATATCCATCTTGAAAGTACAACATACAATTGTTCGTGCAAGAAAATATATTGCAGTAAATATAGTTCAGTATTTAGGATGTTTGTCCTTATACTTTATTTATTATATATGCAAAACATAAACATACTAAAATTATTTTCACACAAATTTAAAAGGATATTCCTTAGTTTCGGAAGACGAAAGGTGAATTCAGGAATAAGAATATACTTAGAAGCACATTAACCAGTATTATAATTTTTGCATGTATAACGTTATTGTCAAAACTTCTATATACCATATGTATGTTATTACATAAGCTATTCGGCGTATCTAAGTTTTTCAGTAGCATGACAAGCATATTTTTCCTTCAAAATTAACCTATACACAATGGATAATCAATTTTAACATAGTCTATTATATATACGGTGACACCAACATAGTAAGAAATAAGAAAGTTGACAACAAACATGTATGGTAGAAGACCATTTGGTATTAAAGTATTTAAGTATTATTCTTGGTAGTAATTATTGGTATCATTTTCTGCTGAGTCAAAAACTGAAAAATATTTTATTTTTACTATAAAATTTTGCAATCAACCTTTTATTTAGTTGATCAATATATTTATTTCTGCTAGCTAAGATATCCTTTTAATTCTATCATGCGATTTGCACAAAATCTAATTATAAAAATATTTCTGTTATTAAATGCATTACTATTACCATTGGATTGATAACCAAATGTTCAGGAAGAACCAAATCATCTTTTATTGGATACTCTTCTTCGTTTCCGACACGAAGCAAGAAGACACTAAATACTGGATCTGTTCTTACTTTATATTTCTTATCAGTTGAATCTTTTTTGTTTGAGGCCAGAAGTATAACTTTGGAAAGCTAGCTTTTATAGTCTCAGCTTTTGTCGATTTTGGAACTACTGACAGTACTTGACAAAAATCACCCCCAAACAATTAATTTTTCACCAAACGGTTCATTAATATACAATATATCTCTAGAACTCTGGGCAATTATTTCGATCGTTTGACACTTAGCCATAAGTGCTTCATGACATATTATCGATTTTGCTTTCCTTATAAATTTAGCACCATTGCTCTACTTTGATATATTTGTGATGGTTATTTAAGTTTTTTAAAGAGGTATATCAAATCTAAAGTGGGTGGTCTCACAATAAAATCGTTGTTGGTATGCCACTTGTCATTATTGCTAACAGTGTCATATCGCTTGATATGATATTTGCAAGTAATTCATGACGTAGAAATATTATTTCGATTCAGCCACAGGTATCTACAAAGAATAATCATGTTATACCAAAGTTGACTCTTTATAATATAGTCTTGAAAGCTTGTTCTTGTTTAGGATTTAGCTTTGATTGTTCTTCCTCATACACTTGAATAGCATTTTGATTCATAATAATATACAGACCTTTTCACTTTGTGTTCTAACGCTCTTTTTTATGGAATAAATTTATATAGCTTAAGATTTTTTTAAACTTGAAAAAGAATTTTACTCATATGATGAATTTAAGAAATAATTGAATTGGATTCTTTGCTAAATAAATAATTAAAAGATTTAATTATTTTGTTTTAACATAAAAGATAATTTATTCTATGTTGACTCAGATCTTAATAGTAGTTCTTCTCTTGTTTTGAATATTTAATCTTAATTATAATTTTATTCACAATAAATTTTATTTTTAAATAGTAAAAGATTGATATGACATTTCACTTTTAGATCTTTATGTTTGTAGAATCATTAGTGGTATTGACTCTTACTAACAATTTTTTTTCTCTTTCTCATACATTTATATTCTTGAATATTCTCTTAGGGGCCGTTTGGTATGAGGTATAAGAAGGTATATGATGGTATAAAAATTTAATACCACCTTAATACTTCGTTTGGTGAGCAAACCAGGCATAAGTTATTCCAAGATTAAAATTAACACCGAGATAACTTATATCTTATAGAGAGTGGGGTAATTAGCGCCAGTATAGCATATACATTCTTCTTACAAATTATGAAATTGCTATATTTAATACAACATGCCAAACAATGGATAAAAAATAATCCCAGCATAACTTATACCAGTATAACTTATCCCAGCATAAGCCGTATTCAAACCAAACATGTGATGACCCAAAAGGTCATCACTTGTTTTAGAACTAAATTATCTGATACGAGGTCTTAAAACCTCCTTTTTCCTCATCTCGATTTGCGTACACGGTCCGGGCGTATATCCGGAACGCTTTTATGTGCAAATTTGATAAAAATGTTAATTTGGCCTTTAGAATATAATTTAAGTTGACTTCGGTCAACATTTTGGGTAAACAGATCCGGACCCGTGATTTGACGGTCTCGGAGGGTTCATAGGAAAATATGGGACTTGGGCATATGCCCGGAATTGAATTCCGAGGTCCCAAGCCCGAGAAATAAATTTTTGAAGAAACATTGTTTAACTGAAAATTTTAGAGTTTTTGGAAATTTGAATGTAATTGAATTTGATGGTATCGGGCCCGTATTTTGGTTCCAGAGCCCGGTACAGGTCTTATATATAATTTAAGTTAAGCCTGTAAAATTTGGTAAGAAACGGACTTGAAATGACGTGAATCGGACCCTCGGTTGTGAAATTTGAAACTTAAGTGTTCTTGAGATTTTTCTTTGATTTTGATGCTAAATTCGTTGTTAAAGTTGTTAATTTGGCAATTTGATCGCACTAGTAAGTCCATATGATGTTTTTGAGTTAGTATGCATGTTTGGTTTGGAGCCCCGAGGGCTGGGGTGAGTTTCGGATAGGTTTCGGAAGGTTTTTAAACTTAGAAAAGTTGCAGGTTTTTGCTGTCTCAGGTGCACAGAGGTTTTGTTCTTCGCGTTCGCGTGGCTCCACTCGCGAACGTGTAAGGAAAACTTCCTCAGGTGCCAGTTTGTTATTCGCGAATGCGAAGCTTAGGACGCGAACGCGAAGCTGTGGGGGAGTTAGCCTTCGCGAACGCGTCCAGGCCCTCACGAACGCTTAGGGTTAGTGGCCAGCGGGAGGGATTTCAAATTTGTTCTACGCGAACGCGGCCACCTGACCACGAACACGAAGGTTCTAGGAGCTGAAGCTCCGCGAACGCGAGCCGTTGAACTCGAACACGATGGTCAGATGGGCCTGACCTATCCCGAACGCGACAGGCCCATCGTGAACGAGATGAAGGCCTGCCCAGTCATTTTTAAAACAGTAGCAAAAACGGACAGAACCCATTTACTTTATATTTTAAAAATTTGGGAGCATTGAGGCGATTTTCAAAGAACAAGTTCTTCCCCAATGCATTGGTATATGATTCTAAACCTTTTTCTTTCGATTTCCCATTGCATTTCATCAATTGTCATCCAAAAATCTAGGGTTTTTATGGTAGAAATTAGGAATTTGGGTAGAGTTAGGGCTTTTTGATTAATTGGGATTTAGACCTCGTTTTGGGGTCGAATTTCGAGACTAATTATATATTTGGGCTCGTGGGTGAATGGGTGATCGGGTTTTGGTCCAAACCTCGAGTTTCGACCAAGCGGGTCGGGGGTTGATTTTTGACTTTTTGGGAAAAATGATAGAAAACCTATAATTAAACATTGGTTATGAATTATTTAGCATTTATTGATGTGTTTAAATTAATTTGGAGTAGATACAAGTAATTTGGAGGCGAATTCTAAAGGAAAAGCGGTGTTTGAGGCTTGAGTTGGTCGTGGAAGTTTGAGGTAAGTGTTTGGTCTAACCTTAGCTTGAGGGATTAGGAGTTGTGTCTTATTTTCTATGTGTTAATTATGGAGTACAACATATAGGCATGGTGACGAGTATCTATGCGTTGGTGTCAAGCATGCCCGTGGGTCTCGTATAACGATTGTTGTGACTTCATTGTGATTTATTCATGCTTAATATGTCGATTATCATTGTTGGTTCTCTTGCCGGGACATTGTTGTTATATTCTTGTTCCCTTGTCGGGATGTTATGGTTTATGATATTGTCTCCCTTGTCGGGATGTTGTTGTTATAACATTATCTCCCTTACTGGGACGTTATTATTTACTATATTGTCTACCTTGCTGGGATGTTGTTGTTGTACTCTTGTGCCCTTTCCAGGATTCTTTGTGATTGATGTTGACTTGTAAATGGGATCTGGTGGCAGGCCTCCACAAAGATGTATGGGTTGCACGCCTGCAACAAGATATATGCAATGGGAGCGGGTTGCACGCCTGCAACGATATATATGAAATGGGATCGAATCGCACGCCTGCAACGATATATATGAAATGGGATCGAATCGCATGCCTGCAACGAGATATATGAAATGGGATCGGGTTGCACGCCTGCAACAAGGAAGAAGTGAAAGTGAATACTGTGTTTGTTTTCCTTGTTCTTGTTGGCATTTAAATTTTGGTTTCTTTACATTCCTATTTTGGTATTCTGTTGTTATTTGTTACTCCCCTCAGCATGTTTCCCTCGCCCAATTTTAGCTGTAATTATCTGCTTTTATTTTTCACTGTATATTATTTAACTGCATAGGTTTATTTGATAGTATGGTCCTAACCTCGTCACTACTTCGCTGAGGTTAAGCTAGGCACTTACCAGTACATGGGGTCGGTTGTGCCGATACTACACTTTGCACTATGTATAGATAATGGTACCGGAGCATTTGGACCGTAGTGAGGTTGCTGCCTTCAGTCCAACAGGCGACCCGAGGTAGTCCTGCAGGCGTCCGCGAGTCATGGCGTCTCCTTCTATCATTTTTTTTCTATTTTTACTTATTCAGAGACAGATTTGTGTATTTCTATTCAGACTTTATTTGTAGTAATCTTAGACAGTCTGTGAAATTGTGACACCAAATTTTGGGTAGAGTTGTATTTAGACTTCCGCAGTTTGTATTAAGTTAAATTATCAGATTCGTCTTCCGCTTTGTTATTGATATTATCATTTCTGCTATTTTGATGTGTTGTTTTGAAAATTATAAAGACTTAAAGACTTAAAAAGGGTAATTAAAATGGAATAGTTGGCTTGCCTAGCTTTCACTAGTAGGCACCATCACGACTCCCGAGGGTGGAAAATTCAGATCGTGACAAGTTGGTATCAGACCTCTAGGTTACTTAGGTCTTAAAATTTACGGACAAGCTTAGTAGAGTCTAAGGGATCTATACAGAGACGTCTGTATTTATTCCCCAGAGGCTACAGAGTTAGGAAAAACTTCACATCTATTTTTTCCTGTCGTGCGGTTTGGTTTCTCAATGCTAATTGAATTTCTACTCTGTTCTTTCACAGATGGCAAGAACACGTGCTTCCTCATCCACTGATCAGCAGCCCGAGCCCCCAGCAGCAGCTCCCACGAGGGGTAGAGGGCGAGGTCGCGCTAGAGGCTGAGGCAGGGGCAAAGTTTAGCCTAGAGCAGCAGCACCAGTGGCGGAGGCTCAGGTTGAGTTTGATGATGAGGTTCCAGACTAGGCAGTTTCGGTGGGCCCAGCTTAGGTCCCAGAGGGTTCATTTCTCCCCAGTACTCCAGGATGCTCTGGTCCGTCTAGTGGGCCTTATGGAGAGTGTTGTCACGCCTCCTTTTTACTACCCCCCCCCCCCCGAAAGAGTATAAGGGAGTTTTTTCCAATTTAAGTGACAATCGAAACGGGATTATTTTGTTTATTAAGAGTCGACACTTGGAATATTTTAATTGTTGTCCCCAGTCATCGGTTTATTTTAAAATCCCAAATCGAGGAAATTCGACTTTCCTTTTGAAGTCTACGAATCAAAAATTCTAAGTAAGGAATTCTGTAACCCGGGAGAAGGTGTTAGGCATTCTTGGGTTCCGTGGTTCTAGCACGGTCGCTTAAACTAATATAATTGGCATATTATCTAATTTTAATTACACATTTTAAACCTATATGCATTTTATTAACCGCTTTTAATTATTTTAGGAAGATTCAACGTTATTTAAAACATGCTTTGAGCCACGCCACATAAAATGCACCCGCGGTTCATGACACGTTCTATTTAACGTTGTTGAAAATTGAAATTGGGTCACACGAAATGCACACCCGAATTTAATAAATAAAGAAAATTAATTTAAATAGTGCGCCTAAAGCAACTACGAAAGTTCAAATTAATAACAAGGCTTGCTAGAGCCATGGAAAATTTAATTGATGGCACACCATGATTTTAAGAACTTATTAACAATTATACGAGGGTCATGAGTTATTTACATGAAATGGCTCACCTCAAGTCTATTTTTAAAAGGATGTTTGAACTAATCTTTTGATGGCCATAAGTTATAGCTTGCTTAATATGACATGTCTCAAGTCTAATTTTAAAAGGGGTAATTAATTAGTTAAGAAGACTTAAAGGAATTCTAATTTATTTCAAGCAAATGTCTAAACCAACTTAACAATTAGTGGACTTGTGTTGAATTGAAACTAAGCATTTGATTGCCTAAAAGGCTAAAGCCAGTAACAGGCCCAACTTTCTCTTGGGCACTTATATACCAAGACACAAGAGGTGACTGGGCTCACATGAAGCCCAGAACACGTAAGTAAACTGCAAGAAGGCATTTTTGACACAACTGGGCCAAACGCCACAGACCCATTTATAGTATTCAGCACAAATAATTGAGGCAAACTACATTTCTTCATGAAAATTTGGAAATTAAACAAATAATGATAGTCCTCAAACAGATGCAAAGCATATTTTAATGCCAAATCTCATTCTATAATAAGATGTAATCCTAGTGTTATAATAATTCATACACAATTACCTTATCTCCTGAAATCTAACATAATTCATGACTTATAACCGAAACACTAACATGATTCCCAAATAAAATAATACATTTACTAATATGAACCACAATTGAATGTTCTTATTCCAAGCCCATACATATCACTTTAACAAATTCAAGCGAAATTCCAAAACAAACACTGATTTCAGCAGACTTGAATAGATCTGAAACATGTCTAATTTAGACTGAACTTTCTACTGTGATAATACCAACAGTCCATATATACAAACAGGACTTCTAACTCATTTACAAACCAGACGACTAAATAAAAGCACTTGTCCAACTTACAAATAGAACTTAAAGCTATCAATCGAAATGAACAAATAAAACATATGAAGGAAACCTAGATGGATTATAGAATAACATGGAATTAAGAGCATAGATATAATATTAAATAAAAAAAATAATGTATCACAAATTTTTGACTCGAGAGCATAGCTGCAAATCCCTTTCAATTCATATGTCCATGAAGTCTAGAGCGTACCTGATTGCAGCAGCAAAACAATAAGAGAATGAGCTCTAATTAAGAAGAGGACAACAACAATGTATCAGCAACAAAGCAGCACAACCCACAACCAGTTTTACACCATTTGAACCCTGATTAACACAATGCTTTCGAGTTTTCGATAGAATCTGACTGATAGAGGAAGTCAAAGAGCCAAACCAAACAAATTTCAAGCAAATTTCAATATTCAGAGTCTCAAAGAAAGCTCAGCCATTTTTCTAAGTTTTTTAGTGTTCTAGTCTCTAAAATCCCCCTTGAAAAAGAAGGAAATAACTTCTTATAGAGAATCTTCTAGGGAAGCAGAAATCTTTTCAATTTTAACCATTACCCCTTCCAATTTTTAATTTTATTCATTTTTAACCCAGAATTTCTAACCTGCTTGTTAAACTACACCCAAACCCCACCTTCCAGGAAGTTTCCAAATCAGTTATACGATATTTCCCTAAACTAAAACCCCTAAACTACCCTTTAGGCTTCTGTTATTTACATTCAAGACCAAACATGGGTCAAGTTGACCCAACAAATAAAATCAAAACCTGGGCTTATAACCCGGACTGACCCCCTCCCCTCTTTGGGCCTCTATTGACAGAGCCCATATTGATTCCAAAAACTAACGAAAACCCAAGAAAATGGCCAACCAGAGTTATATGAACTCCTGGAACCAATGATTGCAAATAAAAAAATAGGAGGGAAACTTGAGCGAAAACAGAATCATACAAACTAAAAAAATGCTGATTAAAAGAAAAATAAACTAAAATTAATATGCAAGATTTGAAAAACAAAAAATAAGAAAGAAAAAGGAAAGAATCAGACGAAGCTGAGAATGAAATCAAAACGAAAAACAAAGGACCTGAAATACCTGAAAGAGACAGATGGACGATGGGTTTGAACGGACTAACCGGCAGTTTTGATTTGAACCAAAAATGAGTGTTAGTCGGGTTGTTCTTGAGAGAACAACCGTTTAACACTTGTTTCAAGTCTAAATCTCTTCAACACTTTGGGAGAAAATCAAACCAGGCCTTTTGCATGAGGAATCAAAGGTGGGAACGAATTTAGGGCTCCATTTAAGATCTGAAATTAGAGAAAAATGGAGGGGATTTCGGGAAAATTGATGGTGGTTTAGTGTTTGAGGGCTTATGGGAAGTGTGTGGTGAATTTTTGGGGTTGATTGGAGCTTCAAACCGGTGGGAATGGCGGAATTTGGAGGCGGGGTTAGGGTTTGAACGAAGGAGATGAGAGAGAGACAGACGAGGGGTGTTTGGACTAGGTTGTTTTTAGGAGCTTCAGACATATTTAATTAAAATTGGGGAAAGTATTTAGGGTCGTTGGATGCGCTGAAATGAAGGGCTAAGATTGCTTAGCCCAGATGAACTCAAAACGGCACAGTTTAGTTAATTAAATGGGTCGGACCGGGTTGGGGCATGGTTTGGGCTGGACTGAATGGTTTTTTCGGGCAAAAATATTTGGGCCTGTGCCCAAGTGGCCCAGATCAAGCAGCCCCTTTGTTGTTCTTTTCTTTTTCTTTAATTTCCAATTTTTTTTCTTTTTCAAATTAAAATAAAAACCTAAATTAATTCTTAAACTAAATTAACTTACCAAATTAGATTAATTACTCAACATAGTATTTACAATAATTAATTAATTCCCAAATTAAAATAAAAACTACGAAATTTAAAATTAAAAAGTTAAAAATGTAAAGTGAATTATTTTTTGTGATTTTTTCATTTTTATAAAATAATTAATTTACTAATTAACCCAAAAATGTAAAATAAATCCTAAATGCAAATGTAGAGTATCTTTTTGTATTTTTCATGATTTAACTAAAAATTAAACACGCACAGAAAATTACAAATAATTAAGAAAATTCTACAATAATTCCTAAAATGGCAAAAAAATAAAAGAAAAAATCTAATTCTTTGGGATTCTATAGGAGTAATTCATATAGGGACAAAATCACGTGCTCACAGCTACCCCTCATTGCTCGGAAACACGAAGAGTTTTCGTACAAAGATAAAATGAGCGGATACAAGCGATTTTTGCCCGTTTGAATACTCCGTGGGAAGCATTTTTGAAAGATTTGACCGCACCCTGCTTTCGAGGTTGCTTACATAACCTTGGCTATATCAAGTCAGTGTAGTTCAAGAAGTTTCGGTAGCTAGGATTACCATGAAGCTGTGATTTCACTGTTGTTGTTGCTGCTACTGCTTGTTGAACTCCTTATTACACCAAAACAAAATAAAAGAAGCTAGACTATACTATGATCTATGAATTACACGAATTCTATCTATATCTTCAAACTTGTTCTTGCCGTTTCTGCTGCTCTGTTGACTTGTACTCTCCAGGTGAAATTCCTTTGTTGCTGATTTGACTTGTATTCTGAGGTGTTTTCCCTTTGTTCTCCAGGCGGGCTCCAGATTTCCAACACTCGTACTGCTTTTCCCTTGACTCATTTTCCCTTTGTTCTCCAGGTGGGCTCCTAATTTCCATCACTTGAACTGTTTCTCCTCGAAACTTGAACAACTTCCCTTTGTTCTCCAGGTGGGCGCCTGATTACCAACACTTGAATTGCTTTCCCTTTGTTCTCCAAGTAGGCTCCTGATTTCCAACACTTGAATTGCTTCCCTTTGTTCTCTAGGTGGGCTCCTGATTTCCAACACTTGAACTGCTTTCCCTTTGTTCTCCAGGTGGGCTCCTGATTACCAACACTTGAACTGTTTTCCCTTTGTTCTCCAGGTGGGCTCCTGATTTCCAACACTCGAACTATTTTCCCTTTGTTCTCCAGGTGGGCTCCTGATTACCAACATTGCATTGCTTTCCCTTTGTTCTTCAGGTGGGCTCCTGATTACCAACATTTGAATTATTTTTCCTTTGTTCTCCAGGTGGGCTCCTGATTACCAACACTTTCACTGTTTTCCCTTTGTTCTCCAGGTGGGCTCCTAATTACCAATATTTGAACTGCTTCCCCTTTGTTCTCCAGGTAGGCTCCTGATTACCAACATTTAAATCACTTTCCCTTTGTTCTCCAAGTGGGATCCTGATTACCAACACTTGAATTGTTTTTCCCTTTGTTCTCCAGGTGGGCTCCTGATTACCAACACTTGAATTGCTTTTCCCTTTATTCTCCAGGTGGGCGCCTGATTGCCAAAACTCTAACCATATTCCCTTGCTCTCCAGGTGGGCGCCTGATTGCAAAGACCTTAATTGCTCTTCCTCGGAACTTGATTTGTTTTCCCTTTGTTCTCCAGGTGGGCTCCTGTTTACTGAACTTGAACTACTTCCTCTTGCGACTGATGTTCTTTTGAACTGCCTTCCCTTGTTTCTACAGGTGGGTGCCTGATTGCTTAAACTTGAATGGTCCTTTTCTTGAAACTGCTTTTCCTTTGAACTATCCTCCCTTATTTCTCCAGGTGGGTGCTTGATTGCTTGAACCTGAACTACTTTCTATTCTCAAAACTCATATTGTTTTCCCTTTCTCTCCAGTTGGGCGCCTGACTACAATAGAATAGACAAAACAAAGAAATACCTCAGTTTGTTAGCTGGGCACATCTCTAAGTGTTAATTGAATCATGTTACCCAATATCTTTAAGAATTCGAAAGCTAGATCCTATTATCCAGGAGGGTCTTGAAAACTCCTAGTTAAAAGACAGCTTTAAATCTAAATTATATTTTCTAAAGGTATGACTTCCACTAAATCTTGTTATCTATGAAGGTCTCAAAACCAAGTCCCATTATCCAGGAGGGTCCTGAAAATTAGAATCGAATCTCACCTCAATGGTGACAACTTCAGAGCTAAATTTAATTTCTTAAAGGTGAAATTTATGCTAAATCTCACCATGTAATGGAGGTCTTAAAACTAAGTCCCATTATTTAGGAGGGTCCTGAAAATTTCAAATTGAATCATATCCTAATAATGAAAACTTCAAAGCCAACTTATATTTCCTCAAGGTAAGCTTATGCTAGATCTTGTTACTCATGAATGTTTTGAGTTTTAAAACTAGGTCTCATTGTCAAGGAGGGTCCTGAGAACTTCAAATTAAATCTCATTATCCAGGAGGGTCCTGAGAATTTATGATCGAACCTATCCGGTACATCGCTTTCCTTACAGAAGGTTTCTCCGAACAAATGGAATTCTCTGCCTCTGTTTCAAATCAAAGAAAAATCTTGTTAGTTTAAAAATATGGTGGTTAGTTTGTGGCATTCTTGCTGAAGGTGGCCTCTCCGCTATCGCGCTTTGCTTTGACTGGTTGCCTTGAAGTGGCCAAGAACCGTTTGACTTTCTAACTGACTCTCAAACGCAGGACCTTGGATGACCCGAGTGTTCTACACCCAAACCGTTGTTTTATATTTTTGACCTTTCTACCTGAACCCCTGTATTTCCCAAAAGATTACTAAATCATTCGTCCAATGGAACTTTTACTGACACCTTATTTCCCACTTTACATCATGTTATCTCTGGTATGCTTTGGCTGCACTTTGCTTTGTGCAATTTTGGAAGTTGGTAGTAAGCTTTGAAATCCCTTCTCACTTACTCAAACAAAACTGACACTGGAAAAATCTTAGAGAAATAAACCCAAGAGAAATGAAATGCAATGACTTCGAGAGTTAGGAATAAAGAAGAAAATCCAAAACTAGATGATTATTTGAGGGAGAAAAAGGAAAGAGACTTATCTGAGTGAAACAGCTGGCACCAATGATCGTGATATGCATTTCGGATTAATGAGCCCAGCCTATTCAACCAATCACCTTTCAGTTGTCATACTTTATGCCCTGAGATCTCCAAAACCCAATTTCTTCGCCAAATCACTGACCTTGTTCGGCCTGCGGTGTCCTGAAGGGTTTTCACCAACAAACCTCTCTCATTTGTTCATCTCTCAACTCCCGTCGCCTTATGATGCCCACGAGGGTTTTCACCAATAAGACTCTTTCATTTTAATTTCTCTCAACTTCCCATTGCCTTACGGTGCCCGTGAGGGTTTTCACCAATAAGACTCTCCCATTTTTCATTTTCTTACTCAGAACGGAGTGTTGCCCCTGATATGAGTCACCTCTACTTGCTCGACTCGACATCTCTTGAAGACTGGTCAGAAGGTCTTTCTTTGGACCGTAATGTGAGCTTTTGGATAGGGTTAGCAAGGAAGGGTATCACAAAGGCTCAAAACAACTTGAATGAGTTCAAAATTACAACTTTTGGAATCAGATTTCTTACAACAACCACAACTTTCTGCCCCAGTTTCTTTGCTTGGGGACTTTTGATTTTCTTTTTATTT